>NC_052313.1:56311457-56606552 GCF_016432855.1 Salvelinus namaycush
GAATCATCCCTTTGATGGGCCAGATCTCTTCCTGTTTTCTTCTCCTTGTGTTTTGAAACACAGGAAGACATAGTGGAGTAACTAGAGTTCTTTATAATAAAGTGTTAGCTTAAAGTTGCACTATGCAGAAATCACTCCACCATTTCCTGGTTGCTAAAGTTCTAATAGTTTGCCTAATTTCAGTTTATGTGACAAACAAGCAAGTATAGTGTAGAGAATCATTGTACCATCTAAACCGCTGTTGAAATATATTTTCCATAACCAAAAATATTGTATTTTCAGCTGTTTGAAGCTGGTGTGCAAAACCAAAAGTAAAAGATGCAAAACCTAAACTTAAGAATAAGTGTCACACCCTGGCCTCTGTTATATTGATTTTCTTTATTAGTTTAGTTAGGTCAGGGTGTGACATGGGGGATGTTTGTGTGTTTTTTCTAGTTTAGGGTGTGTGTATTGTTTAGGGGGTTTTGTAGTAGGTATGGGGTAGTGTTCAGTGTAGGTGTTTAGGAAAGTCTATGGTTGCCTGATTTGGTTCTCAATCAGAGACAGCTGTTTATTGTTGTCTCTGATTGGGAGCCATATTTAAGGCAGCCATAGGCTTTAGGTGTTTGTGGGTAATTGTCTATGTTGTACGTTTGTAGCTTGTGTTTGCACTTACGTCTATAGCTTCACGATCGTTTGTTGTTTTGTTTTGTAAAAGTGTTCGTTTCGTGTTTCGTCATCTTTAATAAAAGAAGATGTCTTCATATCCCGCTGCACCTTGGTCCGCTTATTATGACGATCGTGACAGAATTACCCACCAACAAAGGATCAAGCAGCGGGGTAACGGGAGAAAGCAACAGGACCCACCTACACAGGATTTCTGGACATGGGAGGAAATACTGGACGGTAAAGGGCCATGGGCTCAACATGGAGAATATCGCCGCCCTCGTGAAGAGCTGGAGGCAGCTAAAGCCGAGAGGCGGCGGTATGAGGAGGCAGCACGGAAACAGGAGAAGGATCTGGGCTACACTACGTGGGAAGAGATCGACAGATGGGCGATCGACCCTAAGAGAGTGCCGGAGCCCGCCTGGGATTCTCTGGCGCAGTGCGAGGAGGGATACCGGCGAATGGGGGCAGCACGGCGAAACGGTAGGAAGCCCAAGAGACATCCCAAAAAAATTATTGGGGAGGGGCATTTGGAGCAGTCGGCGAAGTTGAGGGGTGAGTCTGAGATTGTCGAGGATTTATTGGACAGATTGGAGGAGAGTGAACGAAGGGGAGATTATGAGACATTTGAGGAGTTGTTGACGAAATTGGAGGAGAGTGAAGAGAGAGAGCTGTTGATTTGGCAGAGTATGCATGGCATTCTCCCTGAGGAGCGTGTTAGCTGTCCGATGCCACCTGTGTTAGTTCCTCGTACTCAGCCTGAAACTTGTGTTAAAGTTCCGGAAGATTTGATGCCGGCTATACACACCAGGTCTCCAGTACATCTTTACAACCCGGTGTGTCCTGTTCCTGCTTCTTGCACTCATCCTGAGATGCGTGTCCCCAGCCCGGTACCACCAGTTCCTCCTCCACGCACTAGCCCTATGGTGCGTGTCTCCAGTCCATTACCACCAGTACCGGCACCACGCACCAAGCCTCCTGTGCGTCTCCAGAGTCCTGTTCCTCCTCCACGCACTAGTCCTATGGTGCGTGTCTCCAGCCCATTACCACCAGTACCGGCACCACGCACCAAGCCTCCTGTGCGTCTCCAGAGTCCTGTGCGTCCTGTTGCTGCTCCCCGCACTAGTCCTGAGATGCGTGTCTCCAGCCCGGTACCACCAGTCCCGGTACCACGCACCAGTCCTATAGTGCGCCTCGAGAACTCAGTGTGCCCTGTTACTGCTCCCCGCACTAGCCTTGAGGTGCGTGTCTCCAGTCCGGTACCACCAGTTCCGGCACCACACACCAAGCCTCATGTGCGTCTCCAGAGCCCTGTACGCACTGATCCTTCTCCTCGCACTCGCCCTGAGGTGCGTGCCCTCAGCCCGGTACCACCAGTCCCGGTACCACGCACCAGTCCTATAGTGCGCCTCGAGAACTCAGTGTGCCCTGTTCCTGCTCCCCGCACTAGCCTGAAGGTGCGTGTCTTTAGCCCGGTACCTCCAGTTCCGGTACCACGCATCAGGCCTACAGTGCGTCTCAGCCGGCCAGAGTCTGCCGTCTGTCCAGCGGCGCCTGAACTGCCCGTCTGCCCAACGGCGCCTGAACTGCCCGTCTGTCCAACGGCGCCTGAACTGCCCGTCTGCCCAACGGCGCCTGAACTGCCCGTCTGCCCAACGGCGCCTGAACTGCCCGTCTGCCCAACGGCGCCTGAACTGCCCGTCTGCCCAACGCCGTCTGAACTGTCCGTCTGCCAAGCGCCGCATGAACTGCCCGTCTGTACTGAGCCTTCAAAGCCGCCCGTCTGTACTGAGCCTGCAAAGCCGCCCGTCTGCCATGAGCCTTCAGAGCCGTCCGCCAGACAGGAGCCGCTAGAGCTTTCCGCCAGACAGGAGCCGCTAGAGCCTTCCGCCAGACAGGAGCAGCCAAAGCCTTCCGCCAGACAGGATCAGCCAGAGCCTTCCGCCAGACAGGATCAGCCAGAGCCTTCCGCCAGACAGGGTCAGCCAGAGCCTTCCGCCAGACAGGATCAGCCAGAGCCTTCCGCCAGACAGGATCAGCCAGAGCCTTCCGCCAGACAGGATCAGCCAGAGCCTTCCGCCAGACAGGATCAGCCAGAGCCTTCCGCCAGACAGGATCAGCCAGAGCCTTCCGCCAGACAGGATCAGCCAGAGCCGTCAGCGAGCCATGACCGGCCAGAGCCGTCAGCGAGCCATGACCGGCCAGAGCCGTCAGCGAGCCATGACCGGCCAGAGCCGTCAGCGAGCCATGACCGGCCAGAGCCGTCAGCGAGCCATGACCGGCCAGAGCCGTCAGCGAGCCAGGATCGGCCAGAGCCGCCAGTCAGCCAGGATCTGCCAGAGCCGCCAGTCAGCCAGGATCCGCCAGAGCCGCCAGTCAGCCAGGATCCGCCAGAGCCGCCAGTCAGCCAGGATCCGCCAGAGCCGCCAGTCAGCCAGGATCCGCCAGAGCCGCCAGTCAGCCAGGATCCGCCAGAGCCAGCCAGCCAGGATCCGCCAGAGCCAGCCAGCCAGGATCCACCAGAGCCAGCCAGCCAGGATCCGCCAGAGCCAGCCAGCCAGGATCCGCCAGAGCCGTCAGCCAGCCAGGATCCGCCAGAGCCGTTAGTCAGCCAGGATCCGCCAGAGCCGTCAGTCAGCCAGGATCCGCCAGAGCCGTCAGTCAGCCAGGATCCGCCTGAGCTGCCCTCCAGTCATGAGCTGCCCTCCAGTCATGAGCTGCCCTCCAGTCATGATCTGCCCTCCAGTCATGAGCTGCCCTCCAGTCATGAGCTGCCTTCCAGTCATGAGCTGCCCTCCAGTCATGAGCTGCCCTCCAGTCATGAGCTGCCCTACAGTCATGAGCTGCCCTATAGTCATGAGCTGCCCTACAGTCATGAGCTGCCCTACAGTCATGAGCTGCCCTACAGTCCGGAGCTGCCCCTCAGTCCGGAGCTGCCCCTCAGTCCGGAGCTGCCCCTCAGTCCGGAGCTGCCCCTCAGTCCGGAGCTGCCCCTCCGTCCAGTGGCGCCCTCTGGGATGGTATTCAGTCCGGGACTCGCCGTTCCAAAGGCGCCACCAAAACGGTTAGTGACTATGGTGGAGGGGGGTCCACGTCCCGCACCCGAGCCGCCACCATAGGAAGGCCCACCCGGACCCTCCCCTTCTGTGTCAGGTTTTGCGGCCGGAGTCCGCACCTTTGAGGGGGGGTACTGTCACACCCTGGCCTCTGTTATATTGATTTTCTTTATTAGTTTAGTTAGGTCAGGGTGTGACATGGGGGATGTTTGTGTGTTTTTTCTAGTTTAGGGTGTGTGTATTGTTTAGGGGGTTTTGTAGTAGGTATGGGGTAGTGTTCAGTGTAGGTGTTTAGGAAAGTCTATGGTTGCCTGATTTGGTTCTCAATCAGAGACAGCTGTTTATTGTTGTCTCTGATTGGGAGCCATATTTAAGGCAGCCATAGGCTTTAGGTGTTTGTGGGTAATTGTCTATGTTGTACGTTTGTAGCTTGTGTTTGCACTTACGTCTATAGCTTCACGATCGTTTGTTGTTTTGTTTTGTAAAAGTGTTCGTTTCGTGTTTCGTCATCTTTAATAAAAGAAGATGTCTTCATATCCCGCTGCACCTTGGTCCGCTTATTATGACGATCGTGACAATAAGAAGCATAGAAATAGCACGCACAGAACAGATTTACTACTTCTTAGACTTTCTTTCAATGGGAATGACGGATCTATTACTCATTTATATGTGAACTTAGTTGTGTCGCCCACAAACTTACACATTGCAGCTTTAAGTGTCTCACTCCCTTGAAATATCGTCATACCTTTAATTTAAAGCAATATCCTGATGACCTTGGCCATGTAAAAGGTGTTCCCTTGTCACCATTCATTTTGACCCAATTTCCTTTTTGCTTGTCCTACCCAAAGTGATATTGAATGGTGTAAAATCCTTGCTTGCTTTGACGGTGCTGAGGTTTAAGAGTGGATCCGTGTTAGAAGCACCGCTCAGAGCCTCTACCCATGGCTAATCACATCCTGGCTCTAGGTCTGCCCAACACCATCATCAAAGTACACAGTCCATAGAAGTTGTACACACGCACAGACACACAATGTAAAGACAAGTCCTTGCAGTGAATTTCCAAATTGTGATGCTATAATCACAAACATTGTCTATGTATTATTCTTAAAAGGAGGAAGCACAGTCAGAGAGGAACGTTTATTATTAATTTATTCAGGGTAACGTAAAGCACACTCAGAGAGGAACAATTATTATTCATTTATTCAGGATAACGTAAAGCACACTTAGAGAGGAACATTTATTATTCATTTATTCAGGATAACGTAAAGCACACTCAGAGAGGAACATTTATTATTAATTTATTAAGGATATCGTAAAGCACACTTAGAGAGGAACGTTTATTATTAATTTATTAAGGATAACGTAAAGCACACTTAGAGAGAAACGTTTATTATTATTTTTATTCAGGATAACGTAAAGCACACTACTCCATCTTTACACTACTCCAGCTGACACTTGGCATTGCGCATGGTGACCTTAGGCTTGTGTGCGGTTGCTCAGCCTTGGAAACCCATTTCATGAAGCCCCCGATGAACAGTTACAGCGCTTACGTTGCTTCCAGAGGCAGTTTGGAACTCGGTAGTGAGTGTTGCAATCGAGGACAGACAATTTTCAGCACTCGGCGGTCCCGTTCTGTTAGCTTGTGTGGCCTACCACTTTGCGGCTGAGCCGTTGTTGCTCCTAGACGTTTCCACTTCACAATAACATCACTTACAGTTGAACGGGGCAGCTCTAGCACAGTAGAAATTTGACGAACTGACTTGTTGGAAAGGTGGCATCCTATGACGGTGCCAAGTTGAAAGTCACTGAGCTCTTCAGTAAGGCCATTCTACTGAAAATCAGTGGCGTAAAGTACTTAAGTAGAAATATTTTGAATTACTACTTAAGTAGTTTTTGGGGGGTATTTGTACTTTACTTTACTATTTATATAACTTTTACTTTTACTTCACTACATTCTAAAGAAAATAATGTTATTTTTACTCCCTATGTTTTCCTTGACACCCAAAAGTACTCTTTACATATTAAATGCTTAGCAGGACAGGAAAAGGGTCCAATTCACACACTTACAAGAGAACACGTGGTCATCCCTACTGCCTCTGATCGGTGGACTCACTAAACTCGAATGCTTCGTTTGTAAATGATATCTGAGTGTTGGAGTGTGCCCCTGGCTTGCCATAAATTTTCAAACCAAGATAATGGTGCCATCTGCTTTGCTTAATATAAGGAATATGAAATAATTTATACGTTTGCTCTTGAATCTTAAGAATATTTGATCAATTACATTTACTTTTGATACTTATGTATATTTAGAACCAAATACTTTTAGACTTTTACTCAAGTAGTATTTTACTGGGTAACTTTCACTTTTACCTGAGTAACTTTCTATTAAGGTATCTTTACTTTTACTCAAGTATGACAATTGCGTACGTTTTCCACCATTGATGACAATATTCATCTATGGAGATTGCATAGCTGTGTGCTCGATTTTATACACCTGTCAGCACTGGGTGTGGTTGAAATACCCGAATCCACTAATTTGAAGGGGTGTCCACATACTTTTGTATATATATAGTGTTCCTGTACTAACTCTGGTAGTGTTGATCTCCTCTCTTACCCTCTCTACCACTAGAGGGCTTTTTACCACTTATACTGAAGAACTGAAGCACAATGTACAGTAGGCCAGGTAAGGTTGGACATTACAGTAGACTGGGTGTTAAGTCTTCTCCACAGGAGTACCTGTAGTAGTGTGTCATGGTCAGAGAGCACAAACACAGAGACATCTAAATCAGCCTCAGGTTCAGGTTCCAGTCTGAATGGGGATTGGATACAGTACAGAATCAACTCTATGACAGGTGATGATTGACCCACGGGCCCACAGCTACCAGAGCCCTCTTAATCCACCAATCAGAAGCCAGTAAATTCAACAATCCCCTTGTTTTATACCGATCACTTCCTGCCTACATGGTCTGGGTCTGAACTGTTCAGTGCTCACTGTCTCCTGCATGGTGTTTCCATGGTAAGGAATGAATGAAGTGCATCTTAAAGTGCTTAGGGGGTTGGCAGTCCCTCTCTGCAGACAGGCAGGTCCCAGCACCCCCTCTTTCATAACATGCATTCCTTCATTGGCTTTTTCCTTGTCTGATATTTAGCAGTGAAAAGAAGTATTCTCTGAGAATCAGGCTGCATGTGTCTGGGCTACTGCTATCCTTCTCACTGCACGTGTACCGTGAAGAATCAGGGTATGAGCACGATTATTGGCTAAACTGACTGTGTATTAGGCAGCGAATGACATTGAGAATGTACAGGTAACTGCCAAAATAATGGAAACACTTGAGTAAATGAGGGATACAATGTATATTGAAAGCTGGTGCTTTCACCGAGGTGTGGTTCCTGAGTTAATTAAGCAATCCCGTAATGCTTAGGGTCATGTATAAAAATACTACACAGGCCATTGTTTTGGCTACCATGGCTATGCCCCCATAGGATGACAATGCTACCATCCACAGGGCCCAAGTGGTCACTGAATGGTTTGATGTAAACCATATGCCATGGCCGTCTCAGCCACCATATCTTTAACCCAACTGAACACTTATGGAAGATTCTGGAGCAGCGCCTGAGACAGAGTTTTCCACCACCATCATGATGGAATTTCTCGTGGAAGAATGATATCACATCCCTCCAATAGAGTTCCAGACACTTGTAGAATCTATGCCAAGGTATATTGAAGCTGTTCTGGCTTGTTGTGACCCAACGCCCTATTAAGACACTTTATGTTGGTGTTTCCTTTATTTTGGCAGTTACTTGTGTGTCTGTGTGTGTATGAATGAATTAAAGTACATGTGTGTTCTATTGCAATGCACATGTGTGTGTGTTTTATGTGTGTGTATACTGTACATTGTGTGTGTATGTACACACAGAGAGCATGGTTTCCGTTGGCACGGTGCCTGGCCTGTCACTCATCCTGGGGTCTCTCTCAACACATTGGCTGTGCCGGCAACGAGGACAGAAGAAAGGCTGAAACAACAGCTTCCTCCCTTCTGCCATAATCCAAGTGCTGAGAGAGCAACTGTTGTCACAACCACACACTCCAATGAACGTCAAACAAAACCATGTTATGAACAATTTCACCCTGTCCCATCTTGAGAGAATACAAAAAAAGAGGGGGAAATAATTTTCAATGCTTAGATGAAGAATACTGGGGGTGTCATTTGGTTGGTCGGTAATGACAAGAACTGATTGTCTTTGCATAACATTAGGGGAACTGTACTGTACAGATCATTTTGTAACTGTTGGATCCTGATCAGAAGCCTTAAGATGTTTCTGATGTGGTGTGGTCTTCGTAGTGACGTGGAGCTTCCCTATTTTCTGCCAGTTTGGCTCTAGAACAGAGATAATTCAAGGGACTACAGGGACTTTCATAGCCTGTTTTTATCAAACCGAAGAGAGCCAACTGAATGAGGTCCACCAGGGAATCATAAAACTCAACGACATACAAACTCATGTCAACATTAGGATCCAATGTCATCATTATATTATCATTGTATTGTTTTATGAGGGTATGAACACAACTTTAAAAAAACAGACTTTGTTTAGGATGGAAAATGTTACTTCAGTATCTACTATATTTTTTACAAACTCTGAGATAATGTGAAACGAATGTCTCTTGTTGAGGCGTATGGGCACCCCACTGGCTACAGTAAAGTGACTGCAGATATGGTGCAACCTTTTGAAGTTAGTTTCATTGGGAAACCACACGGAGACTGTGGGGTGATCTGGGTTTCAGAAAGAGTGGTATTGTTGGTGGCGGACGTCCAGGCAGGGTGCTCCAGCAGAGAGAGACTTCTAACACTGCTGCTCATTAGCTGCTAGGAAGGGGGTGGCACTGGAGACAAGTGTGTTGATGATAGAAAGCTGTGCCATGTTTAAGCCTTGCGACCTTGCGCCTACTTTGAAACCCTGAGTTTACACGGTCAAACTGTTCATTCAGTCCTGCCAATGTTTTGACAGATTTTTGAATTGGTGGAATGTCAACTCAAAATATTAAGATGTTCAGTTTTATTGATTGGATATGCAGAGAGTGTCTGTAAAGGTACTGATAGAGATTCTGTCTGCGCGTTCCATTGAGTAATAGCCACCTTGCTACAGATGGCCTTGGATCTATCTCAGAGAGAGAGAGAGAGAGAGAGAGAAGCTTATTTTAGATACAAATCGAGGGTGATGACTGGAATTTCCCTCCGAAGGGCACATCTGAAAGGCAGCAGGGGAGCATGGGAACACTGCAAAACAATACAGAAAGGATAGAGAGAGCGAGTGAGAGAGAACGAGTGAGAGACAGACGCTGAAATATTGTCAAACTGATGAGAATAATCAATGATTCTGAGATCAGCAACTACAGTAAGAGAGGGAGATAGAGAATGCCAAGGAAAAATCTGTTGCTTTTTAGGGAACTGTAGATGTATGCTGTAGTAGCTTATCGAAACAAAACACAGACCTTTCAATGGAACAACGCACACTATCAGTATAACATCTTATCAAGCTGCATGTGAGGTGGCCTTAAATGGCCATGTACTCTTGTAATCTCCACCCCGCACAGCCAGAAGAGGACTGGCCACCCCTCAGAACCTGGTTCCTCTCTAGGTTTCTTCCTAGGTTCCTCCCTTTCTAGGGAGTTTTTCCTAGCCACTGTGCTTCCACATCTGCATTGCTTGCTATTTGGGGTTTTAGGCTGGGTTTCTGTACAGAACTTTGTGACATCTGCTGATGTAAAAAAGGCTTTATAAATACATGTGATTGATTGAGGTGAGGACAGCGATTCTTAAAACAGTGAACATTTGCAACAATAAATCACTCATGATGACGTCTTTTTCCCTTCTACCTTTTCCAAGGCCCTGTTGTTATTGGAGACAAGGGTGGTGGACCAATCAGGGCTATGGAAGGATTTACCACCTTTTCTTTTAAGGAACGTCTCAACTCTTCTGCCAATAGGGAGGCTGCTGCTCCCGTCTTTATCTGGTCACATGATGTGAGTTATAATTTGGTAACGTTTTGGTTTGAGTTAGCTTGGTGTGAGTTTTTTCCCCCTTTGCTAGTGAATATTCCACTGGCCTCACTCTCGGGACAGTGTGTCAGAGTTTGACATTTCAAACCCCTTCCTAAGGCAACAGTTTTTTTCTCCTTCTCCCTCTCCTGAATTGGATCAAAGAAAAGCCTCAGTCTTCAGATCAGATTCAGAACAGGCCGGGTTGAGATAAGACTTCTAATAGAAACCACATTGAGTTCAGGAGGAAAACACATGACACTGGGGGCTCTCTCTCTCTCCCTCCCTCTCTCTTTCTCTCTCTTAAAGAGTGATAGGTGACGCTCTGCCCATTGGCAGAGTCACACTTGTAATACCACACTAGCCAGATAAGGTAACAAAACAGCCACTATTACTGCCTCTCAGTGTAAATGTTTATTTCCATAATGATTACATTTCCATACACGGACGGAAAGTGTGTTTGAACCTTTTTAACGAACCCTCGCTGGGTTGTGTCAAATGTGTGAAAAAATTGATCCCGGCAGTCCAAGGAATGCAGAGCGGGCTATTTTGGTTTTCCAGCACCAGTCTCTGATTGTTTTGGGGAAAAAGTCTGAGTCTGAAACTGCATGATTTTGATCAAGTTTGTAGTTTTTTTCCGAACCAACTTTATGGACACATAGAAAAGTGTTGTTTGACAGAGGTAATGGTTTATTGATACAGTGTAGTGGACGTAAAGGATCCCCTTTTGATTCCTTGACACACTCACCACTTCCTTGTTTGGCCATGTCCTCTCAGCCTTTCTGTCAATTGTTGCACTCGTCTAAGGTCAATGAAGATGAATTAATTCTCTAAAGCACTTGGAAGTGTAATGATGCGCCTGCAGGAATATTGTTCAGAGCCTGATTAAACAAACGAACTGCAGCTGAACTAAAAATAAAATGAATTGGTGTATACAAAGACATTTTGTCTGGCCAAGTTTGAAGTCGGTGACACACATTCTCACGAAAACATTAGAAAAGTAGGTTGCTTACCAGCAATGCTGGTGGACCATAATGCATTGGGCCTGTATGAATGTGTCCCCTAATGCATTTCCAAATGCTTTTAGCCACTGAGGATTCCCTCGAGAAAAGACAAAAGCTCAAAGATCTCATCATTAGGCTAGTGTCAACATTACCCATGCCGTTGTGACTCCTACGTTGTAATATGCACAGAATTAAAAACACCTACAGTATCTCTATGGTAACAGACACTGTGGAACCGTATTCTCTTGAATCCCTGATGTTCATCCTGTCTTTGGGGAGGTCTAGAAGAGAATGGATAGGCCACGTTATGCAATTCAACATTTAGCCTTTAGGTTATTTCATGCACCATTAACTACTTTATTATGACCTATTAGTATGACATAATCCTTCTCTGAAATATGACCTAGGAGACTTGGAAGAGTTTAATTTTGTGTCCAGGCTTGGAAAATGTCTGCTAAATGGTTATAATATCAGCTTTAGGGTCATTCATTCAATGGATTGTTTAGGCAGAAGGAAATCTACACCATCCACTCACATGTCTTAACCGCAGAGCTTTAAGGATCTTCAGCTTAAAGACCAAAATCATGGAGGGAAATGTCTCATGTAGAAGTTTTTTGTTGTTGTTGCCAACTGTGACTTAGATATTTACTGGGGCTGAAAGCCTACACTTTCTGCTTGGTGTAGATTACTGTACGTCTATGGGGCTCCGGTTTTCAGCAACGATATCATTACGTTGTGTGTTCTCAAAGAGACTGCTTCTCGGTCTCTGTTTTTGTTATGTTGTTGTGTTGGTCCTTGTGTCTCTCAGGTGTCAGTCAACCCTCTCTGATGAGTCCGTTAGGAAAAAAGTACTTGTCCGAAGCCTCTTTTTCTTGTCCTTTAGTGAACTCAACCCTGTGTCTGTCTGTCTGTCTGTGTCTGTCTGTCTGTCTGTGTCTGTCCTTGATGTTGAGTCATCCCATTGCTCTCCACGTGAGGACAGAGTGGATGGTTTACGGCCTGTTGTGAGAGCCATAGCCCCCGGAGTGCTGCTCACAATACTCCATGGAAAACAGAAACACCCTGGGATAGGGTTGTGGGCAGCTGCTGCAGAACAAACAGCTCAGGAAGAAGAGTTACACTCCACTGTGTCTTGGCTACGCAGGATGACAGGACACACAGAGAGAGAGAGAGAGAGAGAGAGAGAGAGAGAGAGAGAGAGAGAGAGAGAGAGAGAGAGAGAGAGAGAGAGAGAGAGAGAGAGAGAGAGAGAGAGAGAGAGAGAGAGAGAGAGAGAGAGAGAGAGAGAGAGAGAGAGAGAGAGAGAGAGAGAGAGAGAGAGAGAGAGAGAGAGAGAGAGAGAGAGAGAGAGAGAGAGAGAGAGAGAGAGAGAGAGAGAGAGAGAGAGAGAGAGAGAGAGAGAGAGAGAGAGAGAGAGAGAGAGAGAGAGAGAGAGAGAGCCCCCGAACTCTAACTCCTGGGTTTGACATTGAATCAGTCAGAAGCTTCTGTGCGTTCTCTCTGTGTGCTTAGTTCCTCTCTTTATGGATGGCTATTAGGATTGATTGATGTTGAACCTGACCTGTGGGATTTCTATGCACCTGTTTCTATGACTTCTTATAGAGGAAGTTAGTAAAGCTTTCACTTAGGCGGGCTTTGGGTGCCAGTTTTTGACTAGTGTCGTCAGTTATTGATGGCATTGTTCTAAGAACTCCTTTGACTTTGTCAAATGTGGTCGTGGTGTTTTCTGCGACTTTGGTGACCTTGAGATACAGTATGAAACAGTAGAAACTCTCTAGCAGCTAACATTTCACTTCCTGTGCCGACATAGTTTATGGAATTCTTTTGTGGACCTGAAACATATTTTCTGTAAATATTACACAAATCTTGCCTGTTATGTCTGTTTTTCTTGGCAGCGACTCCATCTGATACTGAGGCAGAGCGAGAGAGAGAGAGAGAGAGAGAGAGAAGCATTTGGGAAACACATGATTGGATAAGACACGTCCTCAACTTCAGGATTTGGTAGTCCAACTTCACGACTCCAATCCATCATCACGTATTGTAATTTTCTACAGCCTCCCGCTTATCAACGTTTGATAAATACTAACAATACCACAAATGACAAACCTGATACACGCGGTTTCATCTCACTTGCCAGCGCGGTGCGTAGTCTGCCACAAATATCATTATCTAGTCTCTTGATTACGTAACCCAAAATAATTGTGGCAATGATATTTCATCTTAATGTTCTCCAAGACTTTTTGGAACCGCAGAATGAAAACATCGTCTTCATAATTTTTATGCTGCATGATCGGAGACAAGATTGTCAGGTGTTTCCTTGGTTTCCAGAACTCGGAATGCTCAGCTCTTATTATGGGAAGCTTCACCATGGAAACGAAGGACACGTTATCCACAGCCCTATGAAAAGAAACTGTTGGTTACATAATGTTGGATTACGACAAGACTTTAATTCAGTATAAACCGTATGGGATGCTATAGAATCAGTACTTTTCCAGGACTTTCTCTCTGTGCCCAACTGACATTCTTGCTGCTTGGGCTCCACACAATCCTCTCTGGGGAAAGGAAGAGGTGAATTGGTGTGCAACCTAATCTCTCTGGATGGTTAATGTTAACAGCGGTGGGCCCACATGCTTTTCATCTGACCCCACTACACTATGGGCTATATTCAATCAAATAGGACTGGGGAGTTTCCGGCTTTGCAGGGTAACTCGTAAAATATGGTTCTTCATGCACAGAATGGAACGCTGTTTTGTCAAGCATAGATACATAAAAGCAAACATATATTATTGCATTACAAGAACAATCATGTATTTGAGATAGATATTCTAGAGTCAAGGTTTTATGAACTAGAACTAGAAAGTGTGCACACTGCATACAGAGCCCTACACAATCTGATCTTAGATCTGCCCCAGGCAGCTTTCCCATCTAGGGCTCTTTAAGAGCCCAACCTGAGCACCCCAGTGCTTCTCAAAGCCCCATGGCACTGATCTGAGGACAGATCAGCTCCAAAATATTTTATACAAATTTACTCCACACCATAAAACCCCCTGTATTTTGTGAGGTATTGGGTTGAGGATTGAGGTACACCATTGCATAACAGCCTTTGAACCCCAGAGTTCTGGCGCTGGGCCCGAGGAAGCCAAGGCAGACCTGCTGACTGTAATGGCTCCTACAGGCCTGACTCACTCTCCACTGGAAGGAGGAGCGGCCTGGCCCCTGGAGTTTCTGACGGCCATAAAACCTGCCTGCGCTGGCGGCACATCGGCCCTGTCAGGAAACAAAGAAGAGGAGGAAAGAAAGAAAGAGAGGAAGAAAAAGGCAAATGAATGAGGTTGCTGAGGAGGATAGGAGGCACTAGTTCTGCTCAGTACATCAATGGCAGCCATCTGTTTGTGTACCAGTATCAAACACATGTTTGTTTGTGAGTTTAACTGAACACCCTCCTGAGACATTCAGCCTGGGCCGGAGTTCTCAGATCTCTTACAAACATGAGATGAGCAAATGTTGTCTCTACAACCACATGGGTTCGCTGAATACGGTTTGTCTGAACATGGGTCCTCGTTGATGAACCGTGACGAAACACAGCAGCATATGGATGAAGCCACTGGCGAGAATATGGGGGAATACACTGAAGTTGTGTTCAGAACACAGTTGTGCTCTTGATAAGCTGTTAGTTATAAATGACCACCTGCAGCCATTTGGTTTCCTCCCGATGCACCTCTTCAGAGTAGTCCTCATTCGCCTCATAACCAGACCGTTATGAACACTTTAACTATCCAACGAGAGAAAATAAAATAAAATGTAAAGTCAACAGTGGGTAATACCACAGGAAAACCAAAATGGTATGACAACAGCGGATTCAGCAGCGGTTGAAATATGACTTATGAGAAGAGAGGAAGGGTCTATGAAATCTAACTCTGTGAAATGCCACTTTTCTGTTCAACATCACTCCCTGGTTAGCTTTTATTACGACCTGTTTTCGTTGGCCTTTGCTCCAGTAATATAGTCTTCTGTGGCTAACTGTATTATTGAGGGGAATAGTAATGCTTTCCCAGTTTACTTTAAAAGTCACTCAATATGAAACAGTGGTATCAGAGGCCTCTGTGGACTTTCTATGAGGTAGTGCTGGATGTCTATATCGTAGGCCCTTGAGTGGCCCTTGAATGGTTCCAGACATCTACATGTATTGTCGGCGCATTCAGTCATTCATTGGTGACTTGTCTAAATGGAAAATCAACCAATCCGATGGGCAGGAAAGCAGATTGACTGACTATGTGCCAAAATCAAAGAGGTGTCACTGGTCATGGAAGCAAGGGGGTCTTCATTTTCTGTAGAGACTCATTCTCAGGACTTGAGAGAATTTGCACCATCACCATCCAAGCATTTCAGCGATTCTCATAGACGGCTTGTGTAAGGCTCTGAAACAGCTTGTATTCTTTTTCATGATGGTTTGATAGAGAACCTTTTTGTGGGACTTTTAGCGGTCTATTCATTCCAGCTGAAGGTCAGTCAGAATGAAATGTGTGTTAGTAAATCTCCCTCTTAGACACCAGCACCTACTGTTCTATCTGGCTGCTGGTGGCACTTTTCTTCTACCTCAACCACCACTTTTCCTTGTCACTCATTCAATACTACTTCAGTAAAGTAAAGCACTTCATATTTGCCTAAGCAACTCCCAATTAGTTTATGTTGGAATATAGAGTATGGGACTGTGCTATCATCAAACTGTGTCTTGGAGTTCTTTCATACGTTTGTCCAAGGCTAAGAGTTTGAGACTATAAAGTTATGCTGTGCATAGTACTGTGAGCCTGATGATGAGGTGGAGAGTGTTTCAGTGTCCTCATAGGAGGTTAGTGAGATGTTTTACAGGTGGTTTGCATGCTCAGATAAGTATTATATGACACATTAAACGATGAGAAGGAGAGAACCTCCATTTGAATTCTGAGGGCCGGTTTCCCAGACACAGAATAAACTTAGTCCTGGACTAAGAATGTTTTTAATCTCCATTAAGAATGTTTTTTAGTTCTGGACAAAGTTTAATCTGTGCTGGGACACCGGCCATAAATGTACTTCTCCCAGTTTGTGAATTAGTCCCGGAATAAACTAAATTAGACATACAGTAGAAGACCTACTTTATGTTGATGTTCCAGATGTTAATCTGAAGGTTTTAGTAGGAAATTGGTTGGTTAGAATCACAGCAGGTTGGTGGCACCTTAACTGGGGAGGACGAGCTTGTGGTAATGACTGGAGCGGAATTAGTGGAATGGTAACAAATACACAGTTTCCATGTGTTTGATGCCATTTCATTTGCGTCATTCCGGCCATTATTATGAGTCGTCCTCCCCTCAGCAGCCTCCTGTGGTTAGGATAGTAGCAATAGCCAATCCTGTGTCACAAGGATATCTGCATGTGTAAACATATTTTGGGGATTTGATGAGATGCATGATGTCATCATGAATCTGGTATGAGTTGCTCCTGTATTTAACACATCCAGCCATGGCACTTACAACACATGGATAACAATCCCTCAGCCCACACAAAGACACTAATATAAAGGAACAAATGATTGATGTTGACAATTAAATGCTAGTCTATGCCCAACAACATGTTTCTGTGTGAGTTGACACAGATTAACCTTAAACCCCAATCAAAGGTCCAAGAAAGCTACATTTATGATTTTGTTTTCCTGTGTGATTAGGCCTGGATGCTTAATAAAACTTGGTACTATGGCCACTCTCCACATATAGGGCAAACAAATAGACCTCTATTGAGCTTGTGTGAGAAATCAGAAATCTCTTTTACCGAAACAGGTGTGACGTGTTACCCTTAAAGTCCTCTTACAGTGACTGGAAAATATCTTGACTTGGCAAAAATCATTTAATGTGGAACACAGCCGTCCTAAGTAAGAACAAGTGCCCCTTAGATCGTTGCTCCCCTCCTCCAGCCTCAATTAAACGACCGTACTTTGTCAGGACCCTGTCAACAGTGGTTAAAAGAGCCATGGCTTTGGTTGCGTAACCATATCCTCTCAGTCCTGGCTCGCAGGTGGAAATGAAAGACCCAAGGGATCATTCCTGCACTAGGCAACACAATGTCCTGACTCCATCTATAAAAAGGTATTACTTTAATGTATCAGTAATTATGGATATGTCGAGAATATAGTGTGCATAGAAAGCAAATGGGCCTACTTCAAAGTAGTGTTTTAAAAAGGTACACTTTCAACAGGCGTAAACTTAATAAAAGAAGAGAGCATATTGTGCTGTACATATAGCGTGCTTATTTTCCATATTCATACTTTCAGATTGTTAAAAATCGATTTTACAAGTTGTAATATAAAGGGTAATCTTACTGTCAGATCCAATTAATTAAAAACTGCTCCAGGAAGAGCACATGTGAAATATGGCCTTGCATTCTTTAGTGCAAAGCCTTCTGGGAAATGAGCTAACAAGTCAAGCTCCCATTTGGATTACACAAAAATGCACAGAAGGACTTGTGAAACAACACAAACTTGGTTGCTAATCTCCCATAATTATTTCCAGTTCTCTTTGGCTGATGATACTGATTACCTACTGGAAACAATTATTGATGACTGACAGGCAAATATCTGCTGTGATCTTTGGTATCTTCACGGTGACGGGTAATGCATTCTGAATGTGAAATATGCACATTCACAACAATATTACTGAGTTGTAGTATGGATACTTGGCATTTTGTCCCAAGTCCACGTGGTTTGCCACTGTAATCCTTCACTGTAAGCCATGCATTATATATATATACCCAGATACTGACTTTAACAAACGTTAATTATGAAGTGGAAACCGTCGTCTTTACATCCAGACTTGGTTTAGACTTGGTTTGAGACGGACTACATGTTCTTTGGTTTTAAAAACAAACACAATCCTGTGAAAAATGAAATGTTATTGGTAATCATATTTTCTTTCCCTCGTTTCATATAAACGCTTTAATTCCCCTGATTGATTTATTTGCCGTGAGCTTTGATAGTTCTGATTGCCCCATGCTCTGCCCTCCGCAGCTCAAAGCGTTGTCTGATTATTTTTCCTGTTCAGGTTTATTTGCGTTAAATCACCTACGACTGAAGCCCGGAGGACGGTCCTAACACCAGAGAACAACCTCAGATAAATCAGACTTCTGGGAAAACAAACGGATCAATCTGGAAGTCCTCCAGAAACCACTTGGAGATGACCATCTGTCTTGTAGTTGCCTTTTTTGTGTGTCTCAGCTGAGGTTGTACATTGAGCCTAACAGATGTAGAAGTCATTTCATATCAGTTGTTTGGATTATTCTAACAGGCATATTTTTTTCACAATATCTTAAATATTTTTGTTGTTGATTTCCTTATTGGGCTCTTCTGATATCGTTCTTCATGTCATCAGAATGCGTCTGGTAAGAGTATCTATCTGCATAACATGCCAGTTTCGACAGCTGTGTCCACCTATTACGCCAGGAACATCAGGGATAAACCAGACTTACAAAAGCTCATTTATTTTCAATTGCGTGTTTCCATGTTTATTTAATACTGAAAAACCCATCACGTTAGACCAGGTTGTGGCTTACCTCACTGAGTTATGCCCACTAGCAGTCTTTGTCCTAGCTCTGGAAACATGGCACCAATTTGTCTAAATTGGGTATGCTTTTGACAAATGTGTCTCTCTCTGGTATCACTGGCATGCCTATATGACACGTATAATCGGAAGGAATTTTTATGTACTGACAAGATTCGACAGCCAATAATCCATTGTTCCTCTTGAAACAAACGACACACAAACGTATTACAACAGCCAACTTCAATGCCGTGTTCCATTGATGTTTTACCATCCAAGAACCAATCCTGATATGTACATTTTAGTCATTTAGCAGACACTCTTAACAAGTGCGACATAGAGTAGTGAGTGCAAACATTTTCCTATTTTGTTTGTACTGGTCCCCCGTGGGAATCAAACCCACAACCCTGGCGTTGCAAGTGCCATGCTCTACCATCTAAACCACACGGGACCATAGCCTGTTAATCATCTGAAGTATTCCGAAACATTCCACATGAGGACATTTGCCACAGGGTCTTTGTTATGAGGCTTATCTGAATTAATATGCTCACAGCTCAACAGACTTTTATTTTGTGCCAAAAGTATAAAATAATAACTTTTTGTCTGATGCTAACATGTTTGAAGCAGAGTGACGCATTGAGTTTGTATTTGATGAACTTTGTCTTAATAGTTAACAGTATTAGATAGGTGTGGCCACTAAAGTACAAATATCTTCCAGTTATTCTAGCATTTACTGTCCATGTCTTTTAGATTTTGCTTAGCCGGAGATTCTCAGAATGTGTTATAATTCAAATGTTGGAATATCAGTTATTAGAAAGAAATCTTGAGTATGAATAAAATCATTACATAAAACCTGTCATGTAGGCTTGGAAAGATTTACAGGAAAGTCTGACTTTGACAAATCCTCACGCCATAAACAGACTTGAGCCGCATGCTCTGTCTAAATACACAACTCAGCACAAATGTTCAAACAGAGTCTTTGTTACACACTGCTGTTATACCGTTCAATGTAACCGTTGTGAATTAACACAAGACCTTACTGGCACAACCCTATTGGGTTTGCCTCATTTAGCTTTTTATCAGCAGTCATCATTTTGGGTTACTGGTAACTTTGGACTTTTCATAACCATTCCTCCAAGAGATTACGCAACGACGGGCGTCAGAAAGCGGGACATTGTTTGTCAGAAACTTGTTAAACAGTTCAGCACAATGAACGGCTGCCCAGTGTCTGTTTTACAACTTTAGGCTATGATGTTCTCAGTAACTTTCCTACTGTGTTCTTAGACATATGAGAAAACATTCCAATCATAACCCCCATCTCTCGATTCCCCATCCCACACAATGGTAGGCAGGCCAGGTGTCTTATCCTCAGCCGACCGTGCATGGCGATGGATGAGCGTGAAGGTTTAAAACCTTAACAGGAGTGAAACACGAAGCCGTCTCACGTTTCTAATAAACGTCACTACCGTGACATGAACTGGAGGACGTATCCTCCGCTGAGGTCGGGGACGCTAGGAGTCTTTGTTTACTGGTAGGTTGAGTCAAGGTGGATTTATGGGTAAGACGTGCTGTTCTGAGAGTAGCCTCGCCTTGTGTTGGCTACAGATCACAGGTGAGGCCGCTCTGCCTCTGCGTCTCTTAACGGTGCAACATTCCCTCCTGCATGGGGCTTCCTCTTTACTGACTGTACTGAGGGGAGGAGTGTCAGTATCTCAGGCAACATTCTATGCATCACTGTTTCAATGGCGCTGTCATGAAGCTACCTCCTAATGTGGCTTTCTTGTGCTGTTTGTTTTAAAACTCACTGCCAACACGAGTCGATAAAATAAAAAGAGGTCTGGATTCCTGCCTCCTCCACAGGCAACAGCTTGTTAGATGAGTGATGAAAGGATGACAAGGTTTACAAGTTTACGATGTGACGGTGTCCAGTACCATAAGCAGAATGGACAGCTGCTCTGATATTTTCTTCATGTGTTGTCTAATAATGTTGCCAGTGAGGCCAAAGTTCATGGGTGGATACTTCAATGACTGAATCTCTGCAACCTGTAGAAAAACGACACCATTTGATTCTCTGAGTGTTGACACGAGTGATGCTTTTCTTGCCACAAACTTTTACTACCTAACATTTAGAAGATAACACAATAACTCAGGGTTGGATTCAATCCGTATAGCCAAATTATTGCGTAAGATCTGCGTTATAGCTCGGTTAAAATGTAAAGGCGATGTTTCAGCGTTCGTGTAGACTGCTTTAACGCTAAATGCTGCACATGTCCTCTCAATCGGAAATTACCTTTACATTTGAACGCAAATCTTCCGTGATACGGATTGAACCCAGCCCTTAGTCCTCCTGCAGGCGTCCACGAATGAACTGAGAGGATTGTACTGAGGGATGGAAAATATCAAGTGTTTTTCTTCTCCAACTCGCCAATCATGAGACGATCCAACTGGGGGAATTGACATGGTGTGCCGTTATAAGGGCTGGCCCATGTGGGCCACATCTGCAACCATTTTCCAAATCACTAAACCTGCTGACCAAAAAAAAGGCAAAAACTTTAAAATTATACATTTTTTAGGTCCATTTTGCTGGTTCACGAGCAATATTTCCATCAGAATCAAGGTAATCCATCTTGAGAATCACTATGTAAAAGTTCATAAATCTCTGTGTTGATGGCCGTCCCCTTGGTCTGCCAATGTCAAGGGCAGGAGGCCAGGGTAGAACCCAGACCTCCATATGGCCAGAGAAAGTAGGACGCTGACGGAAGACAAGCGCAGTGCACATCTGCTTCCATTGGGCTATGATGGTGTTAGATATGCGGAGGTGTGGTGCGATAGTGTGGAGCGGGGGAGCTTCTCCATTAACCCTAGTGAAAGGAGGACAAGCTAAGCCTTTAGGGGCTTTACAGGAAATACAACTCCTCAATGGTTTTCTCTTCAGCTCTCCAGCAAAACTCAAATCAAATCAAATGTTATTGGTCACATACACATGGTTAGCAGATGTTAATGCGAGTGTAGCGAAATGCTTGTGCTTCTAGTTCCGATTATGCAGTAATATCTAACAAGTAATCTAACAAATTCACAACAACTACCTTATACACACAAATACACACAAATGTAAAGGGATGAATAGAATATGTACATATAAATATATGGATGAGCGATGGCGTGCGGCATAGGCAAGATGCAGTAGACGGTATAGAATACAGTATATACATATAAGATGAGTAATGTAGGATATGTAAACATTATTAAAGTGGCGTTATTTAAAGTGACTTGTGATACCTTTATTAAGTCCGTTTATTAAAGTGGGCAGAGATTTGAGTCTGTATGTTGGCAGTAGCCTCTCTATGTTAGTGATGGCTGTTTAACTTCTCTGCGCTACGGATCCCTTTAGCGGGATCATTTTCCTAAACAACCGCTGAATTGCAGGGCGCAAAATATTACTAACAATATTTATAATCATGCAATCACAGGTGAAATATACCAAAACACAGCTTAGCTTGTTGTTAATCCACCTATCATGTCAGATTTTGAAAATATGCTTTGCAGCGAAAGCAATCCAAGCTTTTGTGAGTGTATCAATCAATGCTACAACAGCTAGCCCCAAATTAGCATGGTCACGAAAGTCAGAAAAGCAATAAAATTAATCGCTTACCTTTGATAATCTTTGGATGTTTGCACTCACGAGACTCCCAGTTACACAACAAATGTTATTTTTGTTCGATAAATATTACTTTTATAACAAAAAAACGCCATTTGGGTTGCGCGTTATGTTCAGAAAACTACAGACTCGTTCCAGTTCTGAAAGGCAGAAGAATATTCCCAAACGTATCAGATTCAAAAATATTACTAAAAATATTTATAATCATGCAATCACAAGTGAAATATACCAAAACACAGCTTAGTTTGTTGTTAATCCACCTATCGTGTCAGATTTTGAAAATATGCTTCGCAGCGAAAGCAATCCAAGCTTTTGTGAGTGTATCAATCAATGCTACAACTGCTAGCCCCAAATTAGCATGGTCACGAAAGTCAGAAAAGCAATAAAATTAATCGCTTACCTTTGATAATCTTTGGATGTTTGCACTCACGAGACTCCCAGTTACACAACAAATGTTATTTTTGTTCGATAAATATTACTTTTATAACAAAAAAACGCCATTTGGGTTGCGCGTTATGTTCAGAAAACCAAAGCCTCGTTCCGTTTGACGAAAATTCCATAAAGTATCCGTAATGTTCGTAGAAACATGTCAAATGTTTTTATAATCAATCCTCAGGTTAATCCTCACATAATCGATAATATTTCAACCGGACCGTAACCTATTCAATAAAAGAGAGAAAGAAAATGGAGAGCTACCCCTCTCGCGCGCAGGAACTAATCAGAGGACACCTGACTAGTTTTGAAAAATCTCGCTAATTTTTCTAAATAAAAGCCTGAAACTATGTCTAAAGCCTGGTCACAGCCTGAGGAAGCCATTGGAAAAGGAATCTGGTTGATACCCCTTTAAATGGAAGAAAGACGGGCCAGGAAACACAGATTAAAAAATAAATAAATCACTTCCGGGTTAGATTTCCTCAGGTTTTCGCCTACAGAATCAGTTTTGTTATACTCACAGACAATATTTTGACAGTTTTGGAAACTTTGGAGTGTTTTCTATCCTAATCTGTAAATTATATGCATATTCTACGATCTGGACCTGAGAAATAGTCCGTTTACCTTGGGAACAGTATTTAAAAATAAAATACAAATCTGACCCCTAGCGTCAAGAGGTTAACAGTCTGATGGCCTTGAGATAGAAGGTGTTTTTCAGTCTCTCTGTCCCAGCTTTGATGCACCTGTACTGACCTCGCCTTCTAGATGATAGCGGGGTGAACAGGCAGTGGCTCGGGTGGTTGTTGTCCTTGATGATCTTTTTGGCCTTCCTGTGACATCGGGTGCTGCTGTAGGTGTCCTGGAGGGCAGGTAGTTTGCCCCCAGTGATGCGTTGTGCAGACCGCACTACCCTCTGGAGAGCCTTACGGTTGAGGGCGGTGCAATTGCCGTACCAGGTGGTTATACAGCCCGACAGGATGCTCTCGATTGTGCATCTGTAAAAGGTTGTAAGTGTTTTAGATGATAAGCCAAAATTCTTCAGCCTCCTGAGGTTGAAGAGGTGCTGTTGCGCCTTCTTCACCTCGCTGTCTGTGTGGGTGGACCATTTCAGCTTGTCCGTGATGTGTACGCCAAGGACCTTAAAACTTTCCACCTTCTCCACTACTGTCCCATCGATGTGGATGGGCTCCCTCTGCTGTTTCCTGTAGTCCACAATCATCTCCTTTGTTTTGTTGACGTTGAGTGAGAGGTTACTTTCCTGACACCACTCTCCGAGGGCTCTCACCTCCTCTCTGTAGGCCGTCTCGTCGCTGTTGGTAATCAGGCCTACCACTGTAGTATCGTCTGCAAACTTGATGATTGAGTTGGAAGCGTGGATGGCCACGCAGTCATGGGTGAACAGGGAGTATAGGAGAGGGCTGAGAACGCACCTTTGTGGGGCCCCAGTGTTGAGGATCAGCGGGGTGGAGATATTGGGTCTCAGGGTCTCGAGCTTAATGACGAGATTGAAGGGAACTATGGTGTTAAATGCTGAGCTGTAGTCAATGAACAACATTCTTACATAGATATTCCTCTTGTCCAGATGGGATAGGGCAGTGTGCAGTGCGATGGCGATTGCATCGTCAGTGGACCTATTGGGGCGGTAAGCAAATTGGAGTGGGTCTAGGGTGTCAGGTAGGATGGAGGTGATATGATCCTTGTCTCTCAAAGCACTTCATGATGACATAAGTGAGTGCAATGGGCGATAGTCATTTAGTTCAGCTACCTTAGCTTTCTTGGGAACAGGAACAATGGTGGCCATCTTGAAGCATGTGGGGACAACATACTAGGATAGGGATTGGTTGAATATGTCCGTAAACACACCAGCCAGCTGGTCTGAGGACGCGGCTAGGGATGCCGTCTGGGCTGGCAGGCTTTCGAGGGTTAACATTTTTAAATGTTTTACTCACGTTGGCCGCGATAAAGGAGAGCCCACAGGTTTTGGTAGCGGGCCATGTCAGTGGCACAATATTGTCCTCAAAGCGAGCAAAGAAGTTGTTTAATTTGTTTGAGAGCAAGACGTCGATGTCCGCGATGGGGCTGGTTTTCTTTTTGTAATCCATGATTGACTGTAGACCCTGCCACATACGTCTCGTGTTTGAGCCGTTGAATTGCGACTGTACCGTGTCTCTATATTGACGCTCTGCTTGTTTGATTGCCTTGCGGAGGGAATAACTGCACTGTTTGTATTCGGTCATGTTTCCGGTCGCCTTGCCATGATTAAAAGCGGTGGTTCGCGCTTTCAGTTTTGCGCGAATGCTGCCATTAATCCATGGTTTCTGGTTAGGGAAGGTTTTAAAAGTCACAGCGGATATGACATCTCCGATGCACCTGCTAATAAACTCGCTCCCAGAGTCAGCGTATACATCAATGTTGTTGTCTGAGGCTATCCGGAACATATCCCAGTCCACGTAATCAAAGCAATCTTGAAGCGTGGAATCCGATTGGTCAGACCAGCGTTGTATTGACCTGAGGACGGGCGTTTCCTGTTTTAGGCTGGGAGCAACAAAATGGATTCATGGACAGATTTGTTGAAGGCAGGGCGCGGGAGAGCTTTGTATGCATCGCGGAAGTTTAAGTAGCAATGATGCAATGCTTGGGGGGATATACACGGCTGTGACTATAATCCAAGAGAATTCTCTTGCAAGATAATGTGGAGGATGCGGAGGACATTGAACACGTGGGCCTTCTCCTTGGCCATATGACTTTCATTGCTGAGTGGGATGTCCAGGGCATTAACCTGTCTGGCACCGGGGTTCCGCTAGCGGAACTCCTCCCACATTCCACTGAAAAGGCAGAGCGCGAAATTCAAAAGATATTTTTCGATGGTGTACAGCAAATTAAAGACAAACATCTTGTGAATCCAGCCAATATTTCCGATTTTTTAAGTGTTTTACAGCGAAAACACAATATAGCATTATATTAGCTTACTACAATAGCCTACCACACTACCGCATTCATTCATCAAGGCACGTTAGCGATAGCAATAGGCACGTTAGCGATAGCGAATAAACCAGCAAAAGATATTAATTTTCACTAACCTTCATAAACCTTCATCAGATGACAGTCCTATAACATCAGGTTATACATACACTTATGTTTTGTTCGTAAATGTGCATATTTAGAGCTGAAATCAGTGGTTATACATTGTGCTAACGTAGCATCTTTTTCCCAGAATGTGCGGATATTTTTATGACACTCAACTATTCTGACCAAATAACTATTCATAAACGTTACTAGAAAATACATGTTGTATAGGAAATGATAGATGCACTAGTTCTTAATGCAATCGCCGTGTTAGAATTCTAAAAATAACTTCATTACGACATACAGCTTAGTTATAGCGAGAGAGTACCCAAAATCTGGACGCAAACGACTATTTCACATGTTCGACAGATATATGAAATAGCATCATAAAATGGGTCCTACTTTTGACGATCTTCCATCAGAATGTTGTACGAGGGGTCCTTTGTCCAGAACAATCGTTGTTTGGATTTAGAATGTCCTCTTCTCCAGTCAATTAGCCCGGAAAGCTAGCAAAGTAGCGCGAAGCTCTCCTTCCTGAACAAAGGCACACAACGCAACACACCTAACGTCCCGAATAAATTTCAATAATCTAATAAAACTATATTGAAAAAACATACTTTACGATGATATTGTCACATGTATCAAATAAAATCAAAGCCGGAGATATTAGTCGTCTATAACGACAGCTTTTCAGAAGGCAAAACCAGGTCCTTTCACGCGCTCTCCAGAAAACAGGAAACTGGTGACACGTCATGCCGAGAGCTTTTATTCGACCCCAGATCAAGTTATACACTCCATTTCTTCTCTCACTGCCTGTCGACATCTAGTGGAAGACGTATGAAGTGCATGTATATATATATGAATATATATAGATATATATGAAGGACATTTATAGGCAGGCCCTAGAACAGAGCATCGATTTCAGATTTTCCACTTCCTGTCAGGAAGTTTGCTGCAAAATGAGTTCTGTTTTACTCACAGATATAATTCAAACGGTTTGAGAAACTAGAGAGTGTTTTCTATCCAATAGTAATAATAATATGCATATTGTACGAGCAACAATTGAGTACGAGGCCGTTTAAATTGGGCACGATTTTCCCCCAAAGTGAAAACAGCGCCCTCTGTCCTCAACAGGTTAAGATGTGATAACACATTGGAAGAGGAACATCTTATCTTGATTACTGAAGCAGAACAAGGAAGAACTTCTGACCCACTTCTGACCCATATAACCCAATGCTCTACTTTCCCCACAAGAGTAGTAGAAACAGAAGCTTGCCATCCCATGCTGATGGATGAAGGCGGGCTGATCTATGGGTCCTGCAGGATCTGGATGTAGTCGGTTTCCCTGTGGCCCATTAACCACTGTGGGTTTAACAAGAGACTAGAGATGGAAGACACAGAGCAGAGACATGGAGAGAGCAGCCAATGCATGGCAATCCATTTACTCCCCATATTCATCAAGTTGAGATATAGAACCTCTCCTGTAGTGTTTGGGAAGTTATTGAGGCCATGGGTGAACACTAAACAGCTGTGGATTGGAGGCCCAGTTGCAGTATACAGTAACAATGAGTGAACTCCAGAGATGACTAATTCAACACAGAGCCTGGTCATGGCTAGATGGGATACAGTTTATGTCAATGTTTAGCATTTTAGCTAACCCTAAAGGCGTCAGCATGCTTCAGTTTGGCTTGCGGCTAGCTAGTCTTACCTGTGAGGGCAGCAGATGTGTTGGAGCCGGCAGCAAGCATTTAGATTGGTCCATGTGAACTGAAGAAGTCCACCAATTGGAAGGCTGTCCTCTCCTCACAGTCTGCCGACCTAGCTGACCTTTGTTGTTTCCACCAGTAGAGTACACGTTTCCCCGGGCTGTGGACAGGACCGATACATTAGGCTAAAGGCTTCAGTTAGGCTGAAAGCTCTCAAACTCCCTTAAAAGACGTTCCATTGAAAAACGAGAAAAAAGCTGTAGTACTGTTTGTCCATTTTGAGACATCGTAGACAGTATACACTTCCTCAAAAAAGTCAGAATTAATCTATGATAACTCAAGAAATCTGTCATACATTTTTACGTTTTTTTGCCGAGGAGATTTTAGTCGCGCAATTTTACATCAAACTAAGATGTTTGGTGCAGTATTTCTCAATTAAAAATGTGCATAGAAAGGAGTCGTCCCTCATTGAATGACAACAAAGACTTTATTGAAGAATCCCTACCTTTGACCAATCACTGTTGAAGGGGCGTATCTAGAAAAAAAATGGTGTGCCCGAACAGCCGAAGTCCAAAACAAACAAAAATGTCACAACATGTTGTCATAATATCTGCACAAACTCTTCCAAACTGATTCGGCTGGGAAGCTTGTGGACCCCTTACAAAAAAAGATTGCAGTTAGAGTGCAGTATAACTGCAGTATCGAACCCGGGTCTGTGGTGACAGTGCCTTAGACCGCTGCGCCACTCGGGAGGCCCCTAACCATTTTGCTAACCTTAATGTAATTCTCCTGATCTGCTACGTTAATTATCCTAACCTGCTCCATAAATTCCCCTGACCTGCTACACAAAGTTAATTCTGGTCAATTCTGACATAAAATGTATCCCATGTAGTCAAAACCACAAGTCGTGGATGATCGAACTTCTCAGGCCAAAGTACAGATAGGCGTAATGATGATGAATTGAACCTTGAATGGAGGTTAATCACCAGTAGCAGATCCAAACACTCTATACTCCACAGGCTGGCGTGTGGTGCTGAGGGATTTTTAGTGGGGTGCATTCAACACTGGAGTGTTTTAACTGGGGGTCGTGGCTTGACGAAGCCCAGGTGGCCATTCATTTCGTTGCAGAGGATTGAGATGGGAAAGGAGCAGGGAAGGAAGCACAGCAAGAAGACATCAACAGCGCCAGTGACAAACTTTGTAAACAGCAGGAAGCCATCATGAGCAACAAAGTACTGTCCTCATGGGGCTTGTGAAAGATTACTGAGTCAACTGAGCAAATATGAAAAGAGTTTTAATTTTTTTGGTTTATCTCCTTCTGTGTCCATTAGTATTGTTTATAATTGTGAAAATTGTGTAAATTTTTCTGTAAAGGAATTCTTCCTGTTGAATACAAACAGGAGTAAAAGAACTCGTTGTATTCTTTATTTCTGTCTTCCCTAACTTTCATACAGTGACAAAGAAGCGAGAATGTACATGCTTAGCCTGCAGAGTTGTACAGCCAGACTACACGTGTACCTGGGAACCCATTCAGGGCACATGGAAAAGAATACCAGCCAATTCATCCCATAAATAGCCCATTAGTGGTCACCCACATGAGACCCATAGATTTAGTTGTGTTGAAAAGGAAAAGAGGAAAGGCACTGTGTAGTAATCCATCTTGGACATCTCTGGGTGAAAGGGAATACTTCCTTATAGTTAAGTCACGGGAGAACGTTTGTACACCATCATCCCAACAGTATGTATCTCTCTATGTAGGTATGAATGTCTGTATGTATGTATGTCTGTCTGTCTGTCTGTCTCTCTCGTCACCTACTCTTCCCAGACATAGGAGAGGGAAACAAAGGGGCCATTGAGGAGAGATGGTTTTCCTTGTAAATAGAGTAGAGAATAGAAAAGAGGTTTCTTATTTAAGTTGAGCAACCTTGTCAGTGGATTGGAGAGCGATCCAGTCTCTCCGGTGGTTTCGTCATCATGGTGTTATGGTGCAGGTGCTGCTCCCACTAAAGACTGGGATGCTTTGGCTGAAGAAACGCTTCAATTGGTTTAAGAGACTCCCATTCACAACAACAACGGCTCCTATCAATTTGAGCCTGTGGGAACGTGTCCTCAGATTCCCAGAAGGATAATGTTCCTTTTTTTTGTGTGGTCGGATTCAGTTAGATACTGTATGGGCATGTACGTACACAGACGTACTGTTTTAATGATGATTTACAAAGAATCAAGCTGTGGGCTTAAACACTTTGTTCAATAGTCTAAATGAGCTCAATTAAGCAAAACAACAACAACAAAACAATCAGGGGTTTATTATCTGAAGCCAATAAACACCTATGTTTTTCTCACAAATTTCAAGTGATGCTTGATATTCAGAACTCAATGTACAAAACAATAAGTCACATCAATTAATGACCATCGTTAGCATCTTTAGCAGTGACATGTTCATAGTGACTGTGATCTACCCCTACAGGAAGTGCACAAACACAAGAACGATCTGTACCTTACTGTCAGAGTTAAACATTAATGGGTCACTCAACCACTGAGACATTATCCTAATTGGCAGAATACTGTGAGAGACGTGCTCTGAGGTAAAACTTTTTATTGGGGACAAACTCCGGTCAGGCAATAACAACATTTTTGTTCGCAGTCAAGATGATGAAAAAGGAGCCTGAAGTTTCACAACTGTACAGGACTTGGGCAGGGGCGGACTGGACATCTGGCATCTCGGGCAAATGGCAGATGGGCCTGTCCATTTAGCCTAGTGGGCCTGCCAAACCTTTTTGCACAAAATGATCACTATCTGGCTAATAATGGTGGCTTCAAGGAAGGTCTGGTGTGGGGGTCACAAGGAAAAAAGTGAGCCGGTGTATTAGAAATGCCAGGGCTGATTTTCGGTCCCTGTCTGCCCCTCAGCTTGGGTGTTGACTTTGGTTACCTGCGTGTCAATGCTTGTTGGTCACTGTGTCTCTGGCAGGAATGGTCCAATGAGTACGAGGGGTTAACGTCTTTCCCAAGTTTCAACATTACATTTTCCCTTAACAGCCTTTCTTTTTTTTAAAGTCAGAATGTGTGCTTTGGTTTCTGTTATTTATACTTCTGGCGGTCAGTCAGTCACCTGTTAATTTGTCCATTGTGTAAAATCTGGATTTGGATTTAGTGGAGGGCAGCATGAATCATGAATACGCCTTTATTCAGTTCCTGTGGGATGGAGCAGGCAGGCGCTCTGTCTGGAACAACTGTCTCCACCAGTCCATATCCTATCGCATGTGATGGCACGTGTTGGATGGATGGGGCTCCTAATATAATCAGCTTGAAGGAAGTGTGTGGATACCCCTCTTATTCCCTCCATCCCCTCCTCCTTCCCTCCTCTGTACTACCGCCCCTCATACCTCCTCTATGTCAGGGGCTGGACTTCTTGGCGGGAGAGCATGGTCACTGCCTCCCAAAGAGCTCCAGTGGAGGTTGGATTTGCATACCCGTGGCGCTGCTCCACCCGTGTCATTTGTGTTCAGAGAGAATGTACTGTGATGTTGTGTAGTGCGTTCCAAAAGCAAAGTGCTTAAAAACATGGTACTGGTTAGTCTGCACAGTGTGCACATGTTGGGCAGAGGTGGGGATGGGAGTGTGCCATACAAACTACACTGCATGAGTTTAACTTTACCCCCAAGGCCATAGGTTAGGATGGAGCGAGGGTGCCACTCCTGTGCTCCTCCTGTGCCACCACCCTGTTTTGCCCACCATATTGGCGCCCTCTGGAATCTACATTGCAATAGCACTTGAGTTGAACTAAGGATAAATAAAAAAATTATAAATATAAATAAAAAAAATAACACATAGGAGGAGGAGGGATGGAGGAGGAGGAGGAGGAAGGGTAGGGGAAAACCGGGTGGGTGATACAAAAAAGGAGGGAGGGAAAAAAAATAGAGGGAAACATTTCAGCGAGATTCCACACATTTAGCCACCCACCTAGGAATAGGGTGTGTGGGGTTGGGTTGTGACATCACCAGTCCCCTCCCACCCCCTCTCCTATCCTGCTAGTATAGATGCTTCGTGGTCCGGTGGTCCTCTCCACTCCACAGTGTTTCCACAGAGCGCTGCACAAGTCCTAAATTGAGCTGCTACCTTAGTGAAGTTGTCCAGCATCTCTGACCAGAGAGCTCTATAGCAGGCACCATGCTCCTCAGAGTCTCTCTCCTGCTCCTCTCCGGATCCATTCTCCTCAACTGCCTCCCTGCACAGAGGATTAGAGGCAAGTGCACAGATTGTCCGCTCTGTAAAGTCAGGTGTATTGTGTTTCTGGATAGTATGGTTTTGTGTTACGTGTTTTATGTATAGTTTTGAGCATGCATATTATGTTTTTGCCAATGCATGTGTGATGGAAAGTGTTTAGGTGTTGTTGATGCTTATCATTGTGCACAATGCAAATGTTTAGCTGACTTTACATGAGTTCTCTTGATGCCATTCACGTTGTATAGAAGGAAATAGCTTGCCAAAACCAAATTGCAATGTGTACATGAGTAGAGGTCTCATGGTCCAGTTGGTCCAGTCTGTAAAGTCCCATGAAATTATCGCAAAAATATTGACCAAAATGTTTAGGACAATGCATAATGTGTAGAGTTGTTCAGACTTGACTGCAGCGAAATCCTCATTAAAATAACAATATAAAATATGCCATTCAGCAGACGCTTTCATCCAAGCGATTTACTGACCATAAATGCAATGCATTTAGATTCAGGTGCAAAACCATTGTATATCTGTCTTGCAACCTGTAGCTGTGACTGTGCAAGATAAGAATTAGTTTGACATAAAAACGGAATGAAAAGCAGAAGTTTGGTTGTTACCGGTATGTAGATTATGTTTCCTTGAATTTTGTTCTGATGCTTTTTGGTCTGACTGTAGAATTGTAATGTCTGTTTGGAGCTTGGATTGCCTCTTGTTAGAGATCATGTTCAGATGACAACTCTTTGAGCTACAGGACGTTCAGCAGCGTACTGATTGTCCCATTAAACATACAGTAGTTATGCAATATCATGAATTTACTCTCCTAGAAATGAAAAGGGAAATGTCAGGCTAAAAACAATGGATGATCGATACACTGTATTAGCTCACATGCAAACACTCGCCAATATAAAAAAAAGTTTTAGCGGCAGTGTGTATGTGAATAGTAAAACAACAAACATTCATAGAAGTGAGGACGTTTTAGCTGTTCTCACTTGTAAAAAGGCTATTTTAGGCTTCGGGGTTAGTTTTATGGTTAGAATTAGGGTTAGGTTTAGGGTTTAAGTTTAGGGTAAGGGTTTGGTTTAGGGTTAGGTAAAATAGGAATTTTAATGGGAATGAATTGTTGATGCCAAAAAAGTCCTCACAAGTATAGTGGGACATAGCTGTGTGTGTGTGTGCGTGCGTGTGTGTGTGCGTGCGTGCGTACGTGCGTGCGTACGTGCGTGCGTGCGTGCATGCATGTTTATCTCTGCATGTTGGTTGTCTTGGGGTGTTTCTTGAACAGGTTCCCATGATTATAAATAGTTAATCTATGTGAGCGCCAATCTGTTTGTTGACTAGGAATCTTATCCTAATGATGATTTTGCTGCTGTCCAGTGGACTTCCCAGAGGATGTAGCCTTGTGATTGCGGTGTCCAGGGCGGTATCTATCAATGATACTCTAACACAGCTGGGAGGGGTTTGGTTAGGCTTGGGATTGGGCCAACATCTCCCCTCTGCACACTCCACAATCTCAGGCAGAGAAGCTTCTTGTTAAACAATACATGTTGTAGGACATTCAAGTGTCCGCTTTGCTTTCCGCGGGGCGGTGTCTGCTTTCTGCACATTGTTGAGGTGTTACGTGTATATTCCTGAGTACATACAGGTGCCTGCTTTGCTTTCCGTGCGGCGGGGGTGGTGGGGGTACATTGTAAACGGGTAACATGTGTGTACCTGAGTATCTGAGCTCGGAGTATGTTGAAGCTGTGGTTGTGCAGGCAGCTGGAGACGTGGTTGGGGCCCCAGCTCTTCACGCATGGTCAAACTTCATTAGAGGAGATGAAAGAGAGACGGCTCAGTCTCACACCAAGCCACTCATCAGTTGTGCTACAGTGCTCGGTGCAAATATGTCCTACCTTCACGCTGTTTAACTACCATCTCTCTGGTGAGGATGGGGGCGGAGAGGCGGGGGCTGTTGTGCCCCACTACTGTAGCTGGATGAGGAGGGATGGGAAGCTCTACGAATGAAAGGGTGAAGTTGGACTCATGCCAGATGGACACACAGTCAAAGAGAATACAGTAGGAGTGCACGTGTGTGTTTTTCAACATGCGTCCATGCATGTGCTTATACAGTATGTGCTGCCAGTGAAAGCCCCTGCAGTTATGGAGTGAATCAACAGCTGTAGAGCGTTGAGATCAAATCCACCTAAATGTGACTGGACAATAAATGCTATATGAACCCAGAGAAGCTATGAGGGACGATTTATGTTCCATATAGCCATGAGGTAAAATGCTCCTGGAGAGTCGATTTAGAAAAGTAGTGTTTGGAGATTTAGGGGACTTTTGTTACAGATGTACCTTCTTAATTAAAATGACACAGGTATGCTCAATTTGGGAGAAATGGAAGGACCATGTTCCACAACAGAATGTACTCTAAGTGTTTCACGGTTTGGTTTGAGTGAAGTTTGTTAGTTCCTTATTCAAAATACAAAACAAACAAACACAAAGATATGGGATATTGCTGGAAGAGAAGTTGTTTATGACTAACATATCTCAAAGTCTGCCAAAGGATTAGATGCTAGCTAGACTTTTCCCCTCAGCGCAATACCCTGAAGGCTGGCTGTTATTCACTTTAAGGGTCATGTAACCAAACCAACTGTTTTCACTTGTGATCAGCCTCACACTGAGTTCTGCTCTTGGGTCAATCAGCTGCAGTTGGAATGCCTTCAACTGTGAAACACCACATCCGTGCCAAGAAACCAGCATGCATGATTACACGTCTTAAATGTCAAACTTCCATGCTTTCCCACCATTTGAGAAGGCAACAGGATGCCAATCTGTAGAACCAACAACCCAAAGATAGCTTAAGAGACTGAAGACGGACACTGATGATCGCACACAATCTGCCTCCTGAAGACTCACAGTTGGCCAAATCAAACATGCCTGCTGCTAATGCTTAAAAATATATTTTTTTTCTAGACGACTTTGTTACTGGGAATTGTTAATATCAACGATGCCACTCTGTCATACGAACTCAATGCATTTTATGCACACTTTGACAACAACAACATGGTGGCGGGCGTGAGGGCCGTCACCGTCTCAGAGGACTGGGGGATCTCGCTCTCTGAGGCCCACGTAAGAAAGGTCTTTAATCAGATCAATACCCAAAAGGCCGCGGGGCCCGACGCTATTTCAGGGCGCGTTCTCAGAGCATGCGCAGAACAGCTGGCTGGCATATTCACTGTCATTTTCAACCTCTCCTGGTCCCAGTCTGTAATCCCCACATGTTTTAAGATGACCACCATCATTCCTGTTCCCAAGAACTTAAGGCGTCATGCCACAATGACCACCGCCCTGTAGAACTCCCTTCTGTAATCTTGAAGTGCTTTGAGAGGCTGGTTATGACACACATTAACTCCACCATCCCAGACACCCTAGACATACTCCAATTTGCATACCACCCCAACAGATCCATAGATGTAGCAATCTCAATTGCTCTCCACACTGCCCTCACCCACCTAGACAAGAGGAATACCTGTGTGTGAATGCTGTTTCATTGACTACAGCTCAGTGTTCAACAACATTGTCCGCTCTAAGCTCGTCACCAAGCTTAGGACTCTGTGTCTGAACTTCTCCCTCTGCAACTGGATGCTGGACATCCTGACGGGCCGACCCCAGGTGGTGAGGGTAGGCAACATAACCTCCGTCTTGCTGACCCTCAACACGAGGGCCCAACATGGGTGTGTGCTTAGTCCCCTCCTTTACTCCCTGTTCACCCAAGACTGCGTGGCCACACACGACTCCAACACCATCATCAAGTTTGCTGATGAGACATCTGTGGTAGGCCTGTTCACCGGCGACAATGAGTCAGCCTACAGGGAGGAGGTCAGTGACCTGGCAGTGTGGTGCCAGAGCAACAACCTCTCCCTCAAGACCAAGGAGCTGATCGTGGACTACAGGAAATGGAGGGGGCGAGCACACCCCCATCCACTTCGACGGGGCTGCAGTGGAGCAGGTCGGGAGCTTCAAGTTCCTCTGTGTCCAAATCACTAAAGACTTAAAATTGTCCAAAGACACGCGCACAGTCGTGAAGAATGCGCGACAGCACCTCTTCCCCCTCAGGGAGGTTGAAAAAGTTTGGCATGGGCACTCAAATCCTCAAAAAGTTCCATATCTGTACCATTGAGAGCATCTTGACTGGCTGCATCACTGCCTGGTATGGCAGTAGCACCGCCCTCGATCTCATAGCGCTACAGAGGGTGGTGCGGGCAGCCCAGTACCTCACTGGGACCAAGCTCTCTGCCATACAGGACATCTATATCAGGCGGTGTGAAAGGAAGGCCCGGAAAATCATTAAAGACTCCAACCACCCAAGCCATAGACTATCCTCTCTGCTTCCGCACGGCAAGCGGTACTGGTGCATTAAGTCTGACACCAACAGGATCTTGAACAGCTTCTATCCCTAAGAAATAAGACTGATAAATAGCTAACCAAATAGCTACAAGGACTATCTGAGTTAACCTTATATCTTTACTGACCTTTTATCTCTATGCATACTCACACACCCATTCACTCCATAATCTGCTCACTCACGCATAATATGCACATACATTTATACTGACTCTACACACACGCACAAGCTGTTGCTACTCTGTTTATTATATATCCTAATGCTTAGTCACCTTACCCCTGTACATATCTACCTCCATCACACCAGTATCCCTGCACATTGTAAATACAGTACGGTACTGGAACTGACCCTGTATATAAGTACGCTTACTTATTGTGTTCTTCATATTTATTGTGTGCTTTTTCTTGTATTACATTGTTATTGATTATTGCATTTTTGTTTGCAAGCAAGGCATTTCACTGTTCTTGTGCATGTGACATTAAACGCGTAAAACTTGAAACATTAGTCAAGAGCAGGATAACTTTATTGACAACAGAACACAACATAGCTAACAAGCTTTCCAGCATGAGGAAATTTATACAGGTTGGGATTTATTGGTATGACTCATGTAATGGAGGCAGCTCTGCAGAGTGGTCACTACACTCACACTCTTAGAAAAAAGGAGAACCCTTTTTGGTTCCAGATATATCCCCCTCTGTTCTACATAGAACCCAAAAGGGTTCTACCTGGAAGCAAAAAGGGTTATTCAAAGGGTTCTCCTGTGGGTACAGCCGAAGAACCCTTAAAGGTTCTAGATAGCACCTTTTTTCTAAGAGTGTAGCTGGCATACTCACAAAGTCATAAAACCTGATTTGAAACCTTACCCTAACATTAACTTTAAGTTTTGAGATTATGCTGCGGGACATAGAGGTAATTTGTGGTTTAGTACGGTACCCTTACGCCTAACCCTAACTTTAAACTAAGGCCCCCCAAAATAATCTAATTTTCCCCCATTCATTTTTACAATATAGGCAAATTATGACTTTGCAGCTGCACTCTTAGGAAAAAAAAGGTGCTATCTAGAACCCAAAAAGGTTCTTCGACTGTCACCATAGTAGAACCCTTGGAAGAACCATTTTTTGTTCCATGTAGAACCCTTTTGGTTCCAGGTAGAACCTTTCGGAGTTCCATGTAGAACCATTTCCACAGAGGGTTCTACATGGAACCCGAAAGAGCTACATAGAACCAAAAAGGGCTCTCCTACGGGGACAGCCAAATAATCCTTTTGGAACCCTTTTTTCTAAGGGTGTGGCGGAAATCTCTCAGTTCTGCCTCCAGGGCAAGATTGATGACAATAAATGTCAACCTGCATTTTTGATGAATAAGCCTTTCCATAAGCTTTAGTATACATTTATTGGTATTATCTAACATAATAATGTCTTCCACATTCTCCCCCTGTAGCTAGAATCATTCTTCATCTGTATGTCTCCACAAGGGGTGGAGTGGGCATCTGGTCCTCTATAAACACAGGAAAACACATTACAGTCCTTGTAAGTCAAGGGTCTCTTTAATAAAACCTTATGGATTTGCAGCTATAAAGCCAGAGACTGAAAACATCCTTCTTGTTAAATTAAAGGGAGTCAGCAATAACATGACAGGAGTCTTGAGGTAAGCAGAGGTTATGTCATGTTGCCGGGGGAGATACGTTTATTAATGACAGTTAGAATCAAAGGCGCCACAAGAAATATGATCTTCGAAAGCAGAAACATGACAAGCAAAACATCCTTTCCCCCAATTATATTCCAAACAATTCATGATTACTCTTTGGGGTTAAGCGGAGAAGATAAATTAATTCATGATTACTCTTTGGGGTTAAGCGGAGAAGATAAATTAAATCATGATTACTCTTTGGGGTTAAGCGGAGAAGATAAATTAAATCATGATTACTCTTTGGGGTTAAGCGGAGAAGATAAATTAAATCATGATTACTCTTTGGGGTTAAGCGGAGAAGATAAATTAATTCATGATTACTCTTTGGGGTTAAGCGGAGAAGATAAATTAATTCATGATTACTCTTTGGGGTTAAGCGGAGAAGATAAATTAAATCATGATTACTCTTTGGGGTTAAGCGGAGAAGATAAATTAATTCATGATTACTCTTTGGGGTTAAGCGGAGAAGATATATTAAATCATGATTACTCTTTGGGGTTAAGCGGAGAAGATATATTAAATCATGATTACTCTTTGGGGTTAAGCGGAGAAGATAAATTAATTCATGATTACTCTTTGGGGTTAAGCGGAGAAGATATATTAAATCATGATTACTCTTTGGGGTTAAGCGGAGAAGATATATTAATTCATGATTACTCTTTGGGGTTAAGCGGAGAAGATATATTAATTCATGATTACTCTTTGGGGTTAAGCGGAGAAGATAAATTAATTCATGATTACTCTTTGGGGTTAAGCGGAGAAGATAAATTAATTCATGATTACTCTTTGGGGTTAAGCGGAGAAGATAAATTAATTCATGATTACTCTTTGGGGTTAAGCGGAGAAGAGAGATGGACACAAGTATCCATGTAAACAGTTTTTTCACCCACACTGTGTAAAAAGTTGCACAATGTTGTTCTGATTCAGCAAACCCAGTGGTCTTTTAAATTCTTCCAAACCAAAAGTTCCTGGCAACTTCCACAAAACCACCACACAAATATGGTTGTTTGTTTGTTTTACACTTCCTCATGAGGTTCTACAGCTGCACCATCAAGAGCATCCTGACCGGTTGCATCACCGCCTGGTATGCCAACTGCTCGGCATCTGACGGAAAGGCATCTGACAGAGGGTTGTGCGACCGGCCCAATACATCACTGGGGCCAAGCTTACTGCCATCCAGGACCTATATAATAGGCGGTGTCAAAGCCCATAAAATTGTCAGAGACTCCAATCACCCAAGTTATAGACTGTTTTCTCTGCTACTGCACGGCAAGCTGTACCGGAGTGCCAAGTCTAGGACCAAAAGGCTCCTCAACAGCTTCTACCCCCAAGCCATAAGACTGCTGAACAATTCATAAAATCGCCACCGGACAATTTACATTGACCCCCCCCCCCTTTTGTACACTGCTGCTACTCGCTGTTTGTTTGTTACCTATGGATAGTCACTTCTACATGTGCAGATTACTTCAACTAGCCTGTACCCCTGCACACTGACTTGGTACCAGTGCCACCTGTACATAGCCTCGTTATTGTTATTGTCATTGTGTTACTTTATATTTTAGTCTATCCCTGTAAATATTTTCTTCTTCTTGAACTGCACTGTTGGTTAAGGGCTTGTAAGTTTCACGGTAAAGTCTACACTTGTTCAATTCGGCGCCTGTGACAAATAAAGTTTGATTTGATTGAAGAGGTTCGTGGGTCATCGATAATGAAGGCACCAATATTATATCCAAGGTTCATCCCAAGTTTGCTCTGTGAATGGAAGTGATTAGGTTATGGTTAAAACCTAATTAATGCTCTGAGTGATGATTAGGGTTAGCTGGAGTGCCAGAACGCTGGCCTTGCCTCTTGCCTGCATGGGCATTAAAAGGGCTGTTGACTGATGTGTGTGACGATAAAAAACTGCCACAACATCCTTTTCCGAACACCAACTTGAGCCCCTTTATGTGGCATTTTAGGCCTGCTTTTCATTAGCATTCAACAGCCTCTTTAACCCAGCAGCTGAATCAGTCAAGTTCCTGCATGGTGGGAAATGGGAACCTGGTGGACAAGGGAAAGCCTTTTCCAAAGCTAAAGAGCCTTATTACCAGGTTTAAATGAGCTCCATTACTAATGTTTAGGATATTTCCCAGACAGCTATTGAGCCTCTGTTCTTTAATAATGACTTTTCTGAACTCTTTGGAGCTCAACCTTCAAGAGTTACATCCTCCATTGCATTTCACCTTCTAATTTGACCTCTCCTGTGCTTACGCACTCCCTCAAGCCTGACGATATCAGTGGGTTTAAAGTACTTTGGGTTTATCCTAATAGTCCAATGTTATGACTGATGGGGGAATCAAGTATCCCATCTCCTGTATGCGTTCAGGGTAATATTGGCTGCAGTTGAAGAGTACTGCAGTCTGTTTCCTGAAAACCACAAACACAATCCTATTTGATTAATCCCTTGGGTACCTGGGGAGAGGCAGCTGTTTATCTTGCAATTACCCCTAAATGAATCTGTCCAGAAGAGTTTTAAATGCAGCACTTATAGATGCAATTCACAAATGCTCTGCACAGTATTTGCAATCTGCTCATGTTCATGTGAGGTGCTGAAGGTTAGCTGTGATGGAATGCACTAGCATCTTTAGGTGCAATGCACCACAGTTCAACTAATCATAACCACAATGCAATTCAACTGTATTATTCTACTTGTTGGCCTTTAACAGTGAGAAGACAGAACATGAAGGTTCGCATCAACGCTACGGGCGACACCATCGTGATGAAGTTTGTCCGGCCCAACCCTGACACCAAGCTGGAGGGCTACATCCTGGGCTACGGCAGCAGCATGTTCTCTAAACAGTTCATCCAGCTGCCTGAGAATGGAGAGCCCTACGAGACTGAGATAGGTAAGAGCAGTCTATGGTAAGACCACGCACACACACTAACCTATTGACTTTCAGGGATTCATCAGATAGTCATAACATAACAGTGTATATTGTGACTCCAACATACGTCAGTAGATAACCCAGGGGAGAAACCGTTCCTCTGAGAAACCTAGCAACCTGTCTTTGTAGAGCACAGAGATTCTCCAAACAGGGTGAAAAGGGCAGGAGTTACACTAAGCACGCCACAGTGTTGACTTTCCTCTTTAAAACCCTTTCCTGCAGCTCAATGGGTTCCATTCATCATCAACCACAGCCTCTCATGAGATACTTTCATCATCCCAGCATCCCAGCCCACTATGGCACCTTAGCAGGGCAGCACAGAGTCAGTGGAAGATTACCTTACAGCTTGTGTAGATCATCTATTGAGCGTGAAACCACATGCTTATGTTAGAAAGCTTATGATTATGCTTATTTTTCTTGATACTCCCACTCACTAAAATCACTTGAGATAAAGTAAACATCGGAGTGTTTTCATAATTAAATCAAACAAATACGGTTCCTTTATTGCTGTTTTGTGTTGATCTGTTTGGATTTATGATAGGCACGAAATGAGAGCAGGTCAGGAACAGGTTTCCTCTTGTTGTATGAAAAGGTCTCAATGGCCATTGGCTATGAAGTGTTGGAGTAGAAAGGAACCAGAGACTAAAGAGAATGGAACAACTCCCTTGGCTGGCTCCCCAATCAGTGAAAGGAGCGCTGTTTGTTCAATGCCGAACAGCTTTTACGTCACTTTTCCTTGAGCCCTTTCACCTGTGTGAGAGACAACAGAAGTGATCAAACATCATTTCTCACTGGTACAAGCTGTGACCTTCCACCTACAAAAACAACGCCGACAAAGAGCCGAGTTAAATTGGTCTCAGGTGCCCCTCCAGAACACCTGATGGAAGTACCTCATCACAAGAGAGCCCCGAGGGATCCAACGAGAGAGCAGAGGGTAGACAGAACCTTCTCAGCAATAATGACACACGTAGTAGTCCAATAGGGTATGGTTGTGTTACTGTGACTCTCTGGGATCCTCTTCTGTGCTGACTCTTAACTTATTTAAAGTGTTTCCCCACACCCAACAGTTTGCTTTATTTTAAGCAACCAAGTGACTATCATTTGTCCAATGCCCCACCCATAACATTGTGCCAGCTTCGATCCATGCCAACCTACTCCGGCTCCTGGCATGCCAGCTCAAGTGCTCTGGCTTTATGTTCATCCATTGCTCCACCCTTCACATCCTGTCTATTTTGTTCTGTACAGTTATTCATTAATGAGCTCGCCATTCTCATGCAATAGAAACACAATGTTTTTGGATCACTGTTTTTATAGCACATTGAATCCAAGCGGCCAGATGTGTCTTAACTGTGTTCTAGATCCATACCCATATTTCACCCCTCCTAGCTGGCCTCAGACATTGTTTGCATTTGGTCAAGTATTATAACAATAGACAACTGTTATATTGTGGCTGGATAATATAAACCCCTTAGAGAATTTACTGTATGTATTAAAGTCTCTGCAGGTTGGACAACGTTCCATTGTTCCGAGGAGTTCAAGCAACTCAATTGCATTTCAATTTACCATCCGAACAACTGTTTGTTTTCATCTGTTGTGCTTAAAGTCAAGCCCTTTCATCTGTGTATCTGTTCTGTTTCTGTTTACAGCTGATTTGAATAGTTTCAGCCCATCTCCCTAACACCAGAGACCTGGCTGGGTAGTGACTCACCAGGCGTCAGCAGGACTCTTTCTTCCCAAACCCTTCTTTCACTGCCCAGGAGAATATTTCCCCCCTTCTGGTATATTCCTTTTTCCATGACAGAGAAATCAATGTGACAACATTTTATTTTTTAACCTTTTAGACGCTGAACCCAAGTATCTTGTTGCTGTCCAGCCAATCCCGAGCAACGACGTAAAGAAACAATGCACAGGTACCGCGGCAGTCTGTCTACGCATCTAAAAGGTTAAATCAGGTCATCAAATCGGTTGCAAATATAGTGTATGACCCTTGACCTTTGTCCTCACAGGAAAGGTCTACCTGGAGAAGCCACTCCACCTGGTTATTGGCTCCGTCACCCCAACCTCTGTGCTGCTGTCCTGGGGAACCTTCCTGAAGACGCCCTACGAAGCAGGCAACATCATGAACGACTGTTTGGAAGACGGGTGAGTTATACCCTACCGCACCGCCAGCCAGGCATCTGGTTCCAGTTCCATGTTGCATTTTTCAGGCCAAAGCTTCCACAGAAACAGCCTCACTCAGCTCAAAATGGATGACAGGTGAATACAGTTACACACTGTTAAGGCATTCAGACTATCTGGTTTTCACAAAAGAGAAGGATCTAGTTGAAATCAGGTGCACACACTGAGATCTGAATACCAGGCTGTTATTGCTAGTTAAGTATAAAGATGACATACTTTATGAAGGCTTGACTAGATTTAAACTCATACCGTGCATTCATTGTACTGTGCCGTCGAACCTTGGAGGATTTATGATGCATAACAGTTCTGTAGAGAAACGTTGAGGAAGTGTGCCATTTATTTTCTATGGAAAATGGAGCATGGGAATGGACCGAGGTCTTTTCCAACGCAGGTGTGTGCAGGAGTTGACTGAGAATACATGGAATGTACTGCTGGGACACAAACACACTTTTCCATCACTCGATTTATGCTGCACCTTAAATACATTCTAGAATTTCCCCCACTCCGTAAGTTGGAGGAGTCGTTGGAAATCTCGACCTAAGTTACAGCTGAGAGTTCCCCCTTCTATCTGGTGGCTTATTAAAAGCTAATATCAGTTTCTTCTGTTTATTGCTTGGCTACCGCCGGCAGCGCTACCCAGAAAGACAATCCCTGAGGGCATGAAAATGGATCGGTTGACACTGACGAGATGACCGGAGATACCGGAGCCAGAATTAACAATAGCTAATTGAGGAAGCTTGTTTAACATATTAGTCACTATGGTTCATCAGACCACAGCCGTAGAGCTGGAATAGCCACCCATACTGTATGATGTGGAGCACACCTGCTGTGCTTTATTGGTCAATGAGAAAAGAAGGCAGAATTTTCCAAAGGTTAGAGTTTGCCATAAAGATGCACAGCTACTGTACAAGAATCAGCATGTTGTTTACTGTGCCTTGTTTGTCCCTCCCATGCAGACACTACACCGTCCGCTACAGGGAGAGGAACAGGAAGTGGATCTACCAGACCTGCCCCACCAGCGACACTGTGATTGACAACCTGAAGCCCAACACCCCATATGAGTTTGGGGTCCGCTCCAACAAAGACGAACGCAGCGGAATCTGGAGCAAGCCTGTCATTCACAAAACCAACATGGGCGCAGGGTTGGGTAGGTTACTTTCTACATGTAATAGTTACTAGTTACCTGTCCAAAATTGTAATCAGTAATGTAACTTTTGAATTACCCAAACTCAGTAACGTAATCTGATTACTTTCAGTTACTTTTGGATTACTTTCCCCTTAAGAGGCATTAGAAGAAGACAAAAAGGATCCATCAAACACATTTGTTGTGTCATCAAAGTGGTCTCTGACTTGTGGTCAGACTTGCTCAAGTGGAACAAACGTAAACTTACCGGCTTCTTTTCAATGCTGAATTGAATGCCATTGAGAAAACAGAAAGGTGTCATAATGTATTTATTTTTTGAGCAAACATCCTTTCCAAATTTAAAAGTAATCCAAGAAGTAGTCATCTAGTTTTTAAAACGTATCTGTAATCTGATTACAATATTTCAGCTGGTAATGTAACTGATTACATTGACAGTTACTTCCCAACCCTGCATGGGCGGTATGTACATCATACTTAGGAAAATGAAAATCAGAGAGTTCAGGCAGTACTTCCTCGTTTTATTTTTGAAGAAGTCTGTAAGAAATCTTTGTGGCTCAAGAACAAAGAATAAAACATCCATATCATGTGAGCCATTTTGTGCTTTATTGTTCCTACTTGCCAGACTTTCAAAAGATCACCTACCGACACTCTCTCTCAGAATAGCAGTTGTTTACATCTTCTTCTCCATGTTTTGCAGACAAAAGCATCCAGAAACCCTACAAGCACCGGACCCCTATTGTGAAGCCAATGGTATGTGCTGTGTTTGTTGGCCATACAGCATAAGAACCTACGACCTACGGGACTCTCAGTCTCTGCATTAAATTGCTTCCACAGGCATACGTATTCTCACACTACAACTTTACCCTACCACTCATTTATTTTTCTTTAAGAAAATATTTTTCTATTTCCTGCTGTCACTATGGAGGGAGAATATACAAAGGTGGTGAGAGAGGGTGAGAAGCAGAGCATAGCTGAGCTGTATAAGACCAGAGTAGAGTAGATAAACTGCTGTCTGCTTGCCCTGTCTGACCCCAGCACCCGGCCTGAGAGACTCTTTAACGTGGGTTTAAGAGGGTCACCCTCACAGCCCAGCTTTGACAGGCAGTACATCGCAAATCAACACATGACACGCTGGCGCTGATATAGTCTTTCTGCCTATAATCAATCAATCAATCAAATGTATTTATATCTAAAGCCTTTTTTACATCTGCAGATGTCACAAAGTGCTATACAGAAACCCAGCCTAATCCTTTATCCAATCGCTTTCATGGCGGCTATTTTGATTTTGTAGCTTATATGCAAGTGTGACTGTCATATGGCCCTTGACCATGTGTGTGTGTGTGTGTGTGTGTGTGTGTGTGTGTGTGTGTGTGTGTGTGTGTGTGTGTGTGTGTGTGTGTGTGTGTGTGTGTGTGTGTGTGTGTGTGGTGCGTGCGTGCGTGCGTGCGTGCGTGCGTGCGTGTGTGTGTGTGTGTCAGTTAGGCTAAGTCAGGTACCAGTGAGTGAAGTGTAGACAGCAGACTATAAATGTTTTCTGGTGAAATGGCTTTTCCAGGCAGAAGTCAGGATTGACTTCTGCCGTTAAGGGAGGTCGAAGGGCACGTTAGGTACGCTAGAAGTCTCAAGGGAGACTCTCAGTGATGTAGCACTCAAGGGGAGACAGCCCAAAGCACAACGCTATCCTCACCATAAAATGAAAACATGGCTTTAGCACGGGTAGCGTATTAGCGTTGACATGTGGCTGTGGATCTGGTGGCAATAAAAACGTCCACCAACTGTAGATTGTTTTTGTTTCTCAGAAACCACCCATGTCCCGTGCACTTTTCCCACCTCGTCCAGGTAAGCCATTTCAGTGTAATCATTTGAAACCAGAACTTTTATATTGCATCCAAATGAAACAACGAGGAATGCTACATGCCCATATGCATGTCCAGGCAACACCGTTACATAGGCTTTATTCCAATATACAGGAATGTAGAGTATGTCATGATATTGTTCCAGGTGTGTAAGTCCAGACAGCTAAATGCTACTTACCCTTGTTACACCTGTTTTCTGAGGATATAGCTGCATACTACACTGTTTTACACTGTTTTAATATGCTATAATGCCTATGTAATGTAAAGTGTTGGTTTACAGCATCACTACTTTAGACATAGGGAGTATGTTGCAGCTACTTGAAATCCTGCCTATCTCCTCTTGATTCCCTTTCTCCCCCAGCTATTCACAATAAGACTCAGCCTAGACTCTCTCTGACCAAAAACCAAGCTTTCCCAGGAGCTCCCAAGACATCTTTTGGTGATTACTCTCTCTCTCATTCTAAAGCACTTAACTTTTCATATATATATTTTTTTTTATTGTTGCCAAAAACACTGCTATTTTCACTGTCTTTAAAGACCTTCTGTGGTCAAACACATTTCCTGCCCAACACCTTCGCTACCTTTGCACTTCGTTCCTATTCACACTTTATGAAACATGATATTATTTTCTACAGCACCACCAGAGAGCCACCTGGAAGCTAGACCTGACCCCCGCTCCAATGAGCCTCAATGGCCACAGTTCCCACTGGGTAAACGGAGACTGACATTTTGAATCATATCAAGCTTAATTCGCAGTCAGTCATCGCTTGGCTATGTCCACTACGCTGCTGCGAGGGGAGGGGTGGGCTGGGGTGGGGGGTGAGAACCGCAGCTGTTTGTTGTGATTGGCTGCATGCTGGCATGCCTTGAGTCCACTGAGAGGTAGAAAGTCCCTGGATCGTGGAGATGGTGGTGGCACAGGATGGTGCCGCCACAGAGTTGAAGTATGCGCGTAAGTTTCTTCCAGAGCAAATGCGAAGGGCACGCATGACGGTGATTTTGTTTTGCTTAGACCTCAGGCGCTGTGAGAGGATTGGCTGCTTGTTTTGCTCAGTTTCCCTCCATACTGTATCAGTCCAACTCTACACTTTACCTCTCTCTCTTCCACTCTTTTTTTCTTTCACCCATAGCTCATTCATTGATCTATACATCCATCCTTTTTCAATTTTTCTGCTGTTTGTTCTAGAGGTCGACCGATTAATCGGAATGGCCGATTAATTAGGGCCGATTTCAAGTTTTCATAACAATCGGAAATCTGTATTTTTGGACACAGATTAGGCCGAATTTCTTTTATTTTGTAATATTTTTTTTACATCTTTATTTAATCTTTATTTAACTAGGCAAGTCAGTTAAGAACACATTCTTATTTTCAATGACGGCCTAGGAACGGTGGGTTAACTGCCTCGTTCAGGGGCAGAACGACAGATTTTTACCTTGTCAGCTCGGGGGATTCAATCTTGCAACCTTACAGTTAACTAGTCCAACGCTCTAACCACCTGATTACATTGCACTCCACGAGGAGCCTGCCTGTTACGCGAATGCAGTAGAAGTCAAGGTAAGTTGCTAGCTAGCATTAAACTTATCTTATAAAAAACAATCAATCAATCAATCATAATCACTAGTTAACTACACATGGTTGATGATATTACTAGTTTATCTAGCGTGTCCTGCGTTGCATATAATCGATGCGGTGCGTATCGTTGCTCCAATGTGTACCTAACCATAAACATCAATGCCTTTCTTAAAATCAATACACAGAAGTATATATTTTTAAACCTGCATATTTAGCTAAAAGAAATCCAGGTTAGCAGGCAATATTAACCAGGTGAAATTGTGTCACTTCTCTTGCGTTCATTGCACGCAGAGTCAGTGTATATGCAACAGTTTGGGTCGCCTAATTTGCCATTTTTTACGTAATTATGACATAACATCGAAGGTTGTGCAATGTAACAGGAATATTTAGACTGATGGATGCCACCCGTTAGATCAAATACGGAACGGTTCCGTATTTCACTGAAAGAATAAACGTCTTGTTTTCGAGATGATAGTGTCCGGATTCAACCATATTAATGACCTAAGGCTCTTATTTGTGTGCGTTATTATGTTATAACTAAGTCTATGATTTGATAGAGCAGTCTGACTGAGCGGTGGTAGGCACCAGTAGGCTCGTAAGCATTCATTCAAACAGCACTTTCCTGCGTTTTGCCAGAAGTTCTTCGCTGTGCTTCAAGCCTATCAACTCCCGAGATTAGGCTGGTGTAACCGATGTGAAATGGCTAGCTAGTTAGCGGGGTGCGCGCTAATAGCGTTTCAAACGTTACTCGCTCTGAGAGTTGGAGCAGTTGTTCCCCTTGCTCTACATGGGTAACGATGCTTCGAGGGTGGCTGTTGTCGTTGTGTTCCTGGTTCGAGCCCAGGTAGGAGCGAGGAGAGGGATGGAAGCTATACTGTTACACTGGCAATACTAAAGTGCCTATAAGAACATCCAATAGTCAAAGGTTAAAGAAATACAAATGGTATAGAGAGAAATAGTCCTATAATTCCTATAATAACTACAACCTAAAACTTCTTACCTGGGAATATTGAAGACTCATGTTAAAAGGAACCACCAGCTTTCATATGTTCTCATATTCTGAGCAAGGAACTTAAACGTTAGCTTTCTTACATGGCACATATTGCACTTTTACTTTCTTCTCCAACACTTTGTTTTTGCAGTATTTAAACCAAATTGAACATGTTTCATTATTTATTTGAGGCTAAATTGATTTTATTGATGTATTATATTAAGTTAAAATAAGTGTTCATTCAGTATTGTTGTAATTGTCATTATTACAAATAAAAATGTAATTAATTAATTCGGTATTGGCTTTTTTGGTCCTCCAATAATCGGTATCGGTATCGGCGTTGAAAAATCATAATCGGTCGACCTCTAGTTTGTTCTTCCCATGTCTATCCCCACAACATCTGTGACTCTATCTCTCTCTACAGCAGTGTCCATCAAAATCCATAATTTAATATGTTTGTGTCCACACACCATGACGTCTTTCTTGACATCAGTCATCTCAATCATCTCTCTTCATGTTTCATCCCTGTCATCTCATTGGTTTACAGAGTTGTTGCACTTAAAGCCAGTGGCAATGCTGGGTTTGAGGTTTGAACAGTCTGCATGACAACACTGCATGCAAAAAACGTGCTTGAATTTCCCATTAGGGAAAGGCAGCACACAGTTGCTCTGTACCCCTTCTGTCCCTCTAAATACTCCTTCCAATTATATTTTCAAGACTTTCTGTGTGTATTTCAATGAGATACAACTACATTATGTGACAAAGTTAAATCAACCTGAATCCACTATTTGAAAAAGATAAATAACTACAATCTTATACAGTCAATGAAAGGCCTTCAGAGACATTCATCTCAGAGCCAAAGAGATGGATTTGAAAGCCTGTCTATGAACTGTTGATATTGACCTCAACAATTTGGCATCAAAATGTTCCATAAGGTACGTCCTTATATGACTCCATAGTTTCCAGTCCCCATAATCAAAGTTTACCTCCCTCTTCTCTCTCACCCAGACGGAGGAAACAGTATTAGAAATGCTTCCTCTCATCTCGTGGACCTCCCTCCTGCCCCCCCCCAACTCCTGCCCACCAAAACCCCCAGTACCTCCTCTGCCACCCCTGTCCTTAACAACCCCTCTCCACACGGTGAAAAGCAACAGGGACAGACCCAACCCAGGGGACCTACTAGCGCCACAGAGAAGCCACATAACCCTTCCTCTGGTAATTTCCACCTTTCACCTCTTTTACCTTCCCCTTCTTTTACAGAGTCTGTCATGTCATGTTAAGGGCATCAGAGTATACTCTGGTACCCCTCAAAAAAGTTAGCCCAAAATGCCTAACTCTCTTCGGAGCAAACGCCTAGACGTTTACTGAAACCGAAAGGCGTCCTGGTATCTAAAGCTATTAGGGACATTTGAACTTTTTATGAAGTGAGGCAGGAATCCTTTGCTTTCCTTTACCTCAATGGGTAGTCTTTGAGAGTGCTGCCCGAGTAACAGATAGGCAAGGAAGCTCTATCTTGAATTTCTCTACAAACCACTGTAACCCAACCCTCCAGAAACAGATAAAACCATTTTTTCCCACACAGCTCTCAGCGAATCACAGAAAGGAGCATCACTGCTAACCCCCGCCCTGGGCAGTGAGAAAGCCAATAATAACAACTTGGGTAACGATGACCTCATCGTATGAATGCCCTCACTGTGTTTTGCCTCAGCTGGTCTACATACACTCCACTGTCTGTCTGCTGTCCACTGTGTCACCATCATCTCAGACCACAGCTTCAGTGTTGTTGTCCAGCTTTAATGCACACTCATTGGTTCACAGCTTCAGTGTTGTTGTCCAGCTTTAATGCACACTCATTGGTCCACAGCTTCAGTGTTGTTGTCCAGCTTTAATGCACACTCATTGGTCCACAGCTTCAGTGTTGTTGTCCAGCTTTAATGCACACTCATTGGTCCACAGGTCATGATCAGGAGTTGGACTAAATGCCTGTTATTGCACCATCCACCACATTATCAACCACTTTAACTGCATTATCCATGTCTGCATGGCATACACAATCTGACAGTCATGGTTACGCTGCACTGCTTAGCCTCAGCAGCATCTATGACTCTATTCCTCAAGATTGTGGAAGCTTTAGGATGAAAAATGATTGAAAAATCCTACAGTAAATATTGTTTACATTACAAAATTAATTAAAAGTACACACAAAAAACATGCAACACTTATAACAACAAGGCTAACATGAGTTAAGAGCTCATGTTAGGGAACTACAGTAGATGCCTTCAATCAAACTACACTATTGAATGCTGCAGATCATTTGAGAGATCATTGATTGAATCATCCTCACTAACCCCACTATTCCACTCCTAAAGGCCGTGGCTCCCAGCACACCTGAATGGCACAACACATTTGTCATTAACAGACATTGAAACTACACATTGTAACAGGTTCTACAATTGTTTTTGTGGTTTTCTAGGTCAAGGCAGCCAGAGAAATTTGAAACCCCTTGGCCCGGCCATCACACTGATAGCCAGGACCATGAAGTCTTCTGCTGCCACAAACCCTCTCTTTCCCTTCACTGATGGCTCAAGACAAGATACCCCATCCTCCTCCTCCTCTTCTTCCTCATCCTCCTCCTCATCCCTTCTTCACAGGGCTAATAACTCATCACAGACCTCCAGGACACCAGGGGGTAATGGAATCTCTCTCCCTCCCCTTTTCCTTCCTTCCTCTCCTCCTCCTCCTCCTACTCTTCCTGCTCCTCCTCTTCTTCCTCCTACTATGTAATCTCCTTGTGGTTTTCTTGAAATCTCCCCTACCCCCACAAACCCTGTGTAACCAGTGTGTGTGCAGTACTTCCTCCAAACCAACCACACATGTTGTCATATCTGGGCAGAGATTGAGGTCAGGCAAAGATTGCAGAGTTGGTTTGGCATCAAGTGCCTAATTTCACCCTGCACAACATGTGGAGAGCGTGATCGGTCATGTTTTCGACATAGCTTTACATCTCCGCGGTCAAGATTTGTCATGGCTGTCCAATCTATCCATCTCTCGACTCTCGCACCATCTGAAGAAGTCACTGCTACTTTTAGAAAGATCTGTCAGATACGGTCAGCATGTCGTAGATTCTGGTTGCAGCACGGGTCAGCCATGTTAAGACAGCGCTTTCCACTGTCTTTGGGGAAACACGTTCACTTGAGACTGAAGCGCTGACAGGACTCTCCGCTGGTCCATCACCTCCTTTTCCTATTTATTTTCCTCCTCACAAGGCCAGTTGGGAGATTCATCTCAAATCGGTTTCTTTCCTGAATAATTAAGTCTGAGCTAACAATACTAGCCGATTCAGTGTTGTTGTGCAGCTTTAATGCAGACTCATTGGTCCACAGCTTCAATGTTGTTGTCCAGCTTTAATGCACACTCATTGGTCCACAACTTCAATGTTGTTGTCCAGCTTTAATGCACACTCATTGGTCCACAGCTTCAATGTTATTGTCCAGCTTTAATGCACACTCATTGGTCCACAGCTTCAATGTTGTTGTCCAGCTTTAATGCACACTCATTGGTTCACAGCTTCAGTGTTGTTGTCCAGCTTTAATGCACACTCATTGGTCCACAGCTTCAGTGTTGTTGTCCAGCTTTAATGCACACTCATTGGTCCACAGCTTCAGTGTTGTTGTCCAGCTTTAATGCACACTCATTGGTTCACAGCTTCAGTGTTGTTGTCCAGCTTTAATGTACACTCATTGGTCCACAGCTTCAGTGTTGTTGTCCAGCTTTAATGCACACTCATTGGTTCACAGGTCATGATCAGGAGTTGGACTAAATGCCTGTTATTGCACCATCCACCACATTATCAACCACATTAACTGCATTATCCATGTCTGCATGGCATACACAATCTGACAGTCATGGTTACGCTGCACTGCTTAGCCCCAGCAGCATCTATGACTCTATTCCTCAAGATTGTGGAAGCTTAAGGATGAAAAATGATTGAAAAATCCTACAGTAAATATTGTTTACATCACAAAATTAATTAAAAGTACACACAAAAAACATGCAACACTTATAACAACAAGGCTAACATGAGTTAAGAGCTCATGTTAGGGAACTACAGTAGATGCCTTCAATCAAACTACACTATTGAATGCTGCAGATCATTTGAGAGATCATTGATTGAATCATCCTCACTAACCCCACTATTCCACTCCTAAAGGCCGTGGCTCCCAACACACCTGAATGGCACAACACATTTGTCATTAACAGACATTGAAACTACACATTGTAACAGGTTCTACAATTGTTTTTGTGGTTTTCTAGGTCAAGGCAGCCAGAGAAATTTGAAACCCCTTGGCCCGGCCATCAAACTGATAGGCAGGACCATGAAGTCTCCTGCTGCCACAAACCCTCTCTTTCCCTTCACTGATGGCTCAAGACAAGATACCCCATCCTCCTCCTCCTCTTCTTCCTCATCCTCCTCCTCATCCCTTCTTCGTAGGGCTAATAACTCATCACAGACCTCCAGGACACCAGGGGGTAATGGAATCTCTCTCTCCCCTTTTCTTCTCCTCCACTTCCTGCTCCTCCTCCTCTTCCTCTTACTATGTCATCTCCTTGTGGTTTTCTTGAAATCCCCTCTACCCCCACAAACCCTGTGTAACAATTGTGCAGGACTTCCTCCAAACCAACCACAAATGTTGTCATATCTGGGCAGAGGTTGAGGTCAGGCAAAGATTGCAGAGTTGGTTTGGCATCAAGTGCCTAATTTCACCCTGCACAACATGTGGAGAGCGTGATCAGTCATGTTTTCGACATAGCTTTACATCTCCGCGGTCAAGATTTGTCATGGCTGCCCAATCTATCCATCTCTCGACTCTCGCACCATCTGAAGAAGTCACTGCTACTTTTAGAAAGATCTGTCAGATACGGTCAGCATGTCGTAGATTCTGGTTGCAGCACGGGTCAGCCATGTTAAGACAGCGCTTTCCACTGTCTTTGGGGAAACACGTTCACTTGAGACTGAAGCGCTGACAGGACTCTCCGCTGGTCCATCACCTCCTTTTCCTATTTATTTTCCTCCTCACAAGGCCTGTTGGGAGATTCATCTTTGATCTGTTTTTTCCTGAAGAATTAAGTCTGAGCTAACAATACTAGCTGCTTTTTCTATAACAGTCACTCTTCTTCTCCACAGCCAATGGTAAGCATCACAAAGGAACCGGCCTTCCCAAACCAGTGGTTTGGAACAGACTGAGAATGGGTAAAAAGAGCTGATATTTCTCCTCTGTGTCTCTCATCCATTAACCCATACAGTTTGTTGGCGTTGTGGCGGCATCATCAACCAATATCGGTGTCCTTCACCCATTCATTTTGTTTGTCAATAATGTGTCTGTCTCTCCATCCATCCATTCATCAGCCCGTCAGTCTGTCTATCCATGCGTTGCCATCTGTCCAAGGGTCTTGGTGTTCTTGGTTTTCATGCAAGCTTCTGCAGATTCAATGCTTTTGCAGGCTTCAAAAGCTTATGACAACGAGTAATCAAAGGGGTATTAAGTAATCACTGCTCTTTTTATGGAGGTAAGCCTGTGTTAGTACCCATTTGTGGTGGTGGGGAAACTCAGTTCATGTTTTCCAAGCAGAAACTGAAGCAGTTTCAGAGGCCTTCAAAGATCAGGCTCTTTGTATGCCGAGCTACATAACCAATGCTGTTTCTCTGTCACAAACTGGCAAACTGGAAGTCAAATCAATGTTGAGCTGCTTATGGTTGGGGTTCACCCTGTGCATGATTGTATGCTTGTCAGTCCTGTACTGTCCTTATTGAGCATGAGCTGTGGTTGGGTTGTCTATCATCATCATTCACTGTATGTTTGTGCTCTGTTTCATGTTATGGTCAATTGGTTGTGTCTTTACTGATAATGCAAAACAGTGGAATACTCAAGGAGGATTCTTTGAAAGATCTTAATTGATATGTTCAGATACCATCGATGTCTTCAAGTGTCTGGACACGCCACATTTCCCTCAAAAGACACAATAGGTTTTAATCTTAGTACTTTTCCTGCAGCAAACACAAACAACTCGCTGTTGGAGGACATAAACCCTGATGTTTCGGGCCGTTCAGGCTTCTCTTCCATTGAGGACCAGTTCTATGGTAAAATGGCATGAATCCAGTCTTATCTGCACCCAGCGCAAAGCTAGCCCTGCCCACACTGACACACGCTAGCTTCCATCGCCATCATTTCCGCCCAGACTGCATGAGTCGGACATGTTGGATGTAAAATACGTCTTGTTTTGATCAAAACACTGGACGACCATCACTAAGAATTCCACCAAAGGCTTCAGTTCAGCCGAGCCTCTGGAAAATACTTTCCTTTTTTGGAAAGTATGACGTCTGAGGGTCATTAGCTTATTTTTAAGAACCTTATTTTGGCGTGTTTCTCACCAAGCTTTGCACTTTCTCTTACCACATGTTAAGAAATAAAGTGTTCTATAATAGCCCTGCCGCCGTGTAATGAACTTGACGTTTTGTTTGGAGGGCGGCTCAAATGTTATTTTAATCTATTTTCCTGGGTAGGTTCCACATGCTTCTGGCTTGATTGCAAGTATTGACTTAAGAAGAACAATAATCTACACAGGCTAGTGCATCACTGTGGAGGTGCCAGTGTTTAGAGTACCCATCATGCAATCAGGAAAGCATGGCATCAGCTTTTCATCAGCTACAGGAATTCAATATTTGCATTTGGTTACAGATTTGTGTTAGTATGAACTAGACTTAGTGGACTAATATTTTTGCATGAGTAGACAGGTCACAGTGCAAAGGCAGAACAAGTCAGCAGTCAATAATGATTGTGTTTGGTGGCTTGTCACTTGATCATGCAGTCACCTATGATCAAGCTTCACTGCATGTTCTGTACCCTGTGAAACATTTGCAATCTTGATCTATGCTGGTTCCATGTGGCTAGAAAAATGCAATGTTTTAAGATTACGTAGAACACTGTCATTGCAGAGAAATATCTCTTTTTACTCCGATTTCAGTAGACTCACAGTTTTATAAATGTACAACATATGCTATCCTGAATGACAGCATGAAAAAAAGTTTGGGAAAGCTTTTCTTTTTAAGTAGAACCATGTTTTCTAGAAATTGTAGAGTTGGATAAAGCAGTGCTAACTGCAAACTGGCAGTATTTAAAACATGGATATTTACATGTAATTGATGGAAAGTAATGGACCCATATTGTTTTATATTACCAGCTAAAATGTTTCAGAGCTACACCAGCTTTTATGTACTGGGGCTTTGCATTTAGCATATTTTCTTATGGATTAGGAACAATTCTTTGATTGTGAAGAATTTGGCCTCAATGCAACAGAACGCTAATTGGCAACAGGTTAGGCATTTCGTTCTGGGTAAATTTAAGAACATGTGTAAAACCTCAAGGAATTACAAAGGATTGTTCATGTTTTAAGGTTCATTGGGCGTAGGGTATGGGGTTTTACCATCCGTTTATTTATACAGTCCATATAGAGTTCCTCCCAGGCATAGAGATGCCAAAATAATTTTCCACAGCTCATGGTCATCAGTATGATGTGCTATCTAGAACCTAAAAGGGTTCTTCTGCTGTCCTTAAAAGAGTTCTACCTGGAAGCAAAAAGGGTTCTCCTATGGGGACAGCAGAAGAACCCTTTTTGGAAAGCTTTTCTCTAACAGTGTATAACAGATGGCGCATGTCAGATACGTGATGAAATCCTGCTGTTGGATTTTCTCTAGATGTTGCCGATTGTGTCAACAAAAGGTATTTGGGTTATTCTACAAGTGGCGGTGAAAGAGTGTTCCACTGTTTTTCATTTAAGATGACCTCTTCAAGGCAAATAATGCCATCAGAGAGACAAAGGAATGGTTCTCGCAGAAATTGTAATGTTTAGTGATTATGTGATTGACTGTTGTTTCCTTTGATTTCTATTTTTCAGGATCTCGTCCGTCCATTCCTATCAACAAAAAGACCAACCTGGTTGGCAAACCTGGTGATATGAGTAAGGTTTAGTTGGTTGTAATAATAACACATAATTGAACATTGAGCAGTTTTCTATACATCATCCACTGCCTGAAATGGGGGTGTACACACCAGTTCCAGAACTCCATTATAAACCAGCTGTTAGTGAAAGACTATTTTGTCATCATGAAGTTTGTCACTTGGCTGAGCTTATGTTTACAACCTCGAAAGGCACTTTTCCTCTAAGCAAATATAGAAATATTGAGAAAGCCAAGAAAAAACCACAAACTTTTTTTTTTGTAAACAACGTGCTTTGCCAAACTCTGTTCTCTACAGACAAGCTGAATGTCTTGAAGCAAACGGACAAGGCCTCCATTTTGAAGAAGTTTCCATCAGTGACGGCTAAACCTGCCAAGCAAGACCGCAGACACACAACAACGACTACACCATCAGTCAACGGTATAATTGATCACAATTCAGAGCTAAATTATGTCCTAAGAAGACCTACATTACTGGTGCCCCATGTGAGGACAATCCTTAAATGTGTTTTGTGGAGCTCGAAAGCATATCCTTGCCCTTTCTCATCCTCTCACAGACATCTGGTTTGAAACCTGGGAGAACTCCTCATTATTCAGCTCCCTACCAGCCTCTGACGTGGACGCATTGGGAAAGAAACGTTTCGTTGGTAAGTAAAAAACCCTTCTTGTAACTATCATGTACTTCTATTGTCCCTGGCAGAAAATTACTAAACGGTCGCTTTGAACCAGCAGTGCAGGGATCCTTTAAATGTGATCTCTCTTCCCTAAGCACCCCATGTAGTCTACAAGACGGACAAGAAACCAGACGAGCCGTGTTCCATCACAACCTCTCTCAGCTACTTCCCAGAGGAGGAAGGCGGGGAGACAAACGTGACAGCCCCGCCCAAGTCTCCGCCCTCCAACCTCACCGTGGTAACGGTGGAGGGATGCCCCTCCTTCATTATTCTAGACTGGGAAAAGACCGACAATGACACCACAGGTGGGGAGAGTGGGACACTGTACACGTCTATGTATTACAACTACAATGCAAATGCATAGCAACATACACCACTGTTCAAAAGTTTGGGGAAACGTAGAAATGTAATTGTTTTTCAAAGAAAAGCAAAAAAAAAGTCCAGTAAAATCACATCAAATTGATCAGAAATACAGTGTACAATAGACATTGTTAATGTTGTAAATGACTATTGTAGCTGGAAACTGCATTTTTTTAAATGGAATATCTACATAGGCGTACAGAGGCCCATTATCAGCAACCATCACTCCTGTGTTCCAATGTCATGTTGTGTTAGCTAATCCAAGTTTATCATTTTAAAAGGCTAATTGATCATTAGAAAACCCTTTTTCAATTATGTTAGTACAGCTGAAAACTGTTGTCCTGATAAATAAAGCAAGAGCAAGAGGACAAGTACATTAGAGTGTCTAGTTTGAGAAGGCCAGCATCCCGTAGTCGCCTCTTCACTGTTGACGTTGAGACTGGTGTTTTGCAGGTACTATTTAATGAAGCTGCCAGTTGAGGACTTGTGAGGCGTCTGTTTCTCAAACTAGACACTCTAATGTACTTGTCCTCTTGCTCTTGCTTTATTTATCAGTTGTGCACCGGGGCCTCCCACTTTCTTTCTATTCTGGTTAGATCCCGTTTGCGCTGTTCTGTGAAGGGAGTAGTACACAGCGTTGTACGAGATCTTCCGTTTCTTGGCAATTTCTCGCATGGAATAGCTTTCATTTCTCAGAACAAGAATAGACTGACGAGTTTCAGAAGAACGTTCTTTGTTTCTGGCCATTTTGAGCCTGTAATTGAACCCACAAATGCTGATTCTCCAGATACTCAACTAGTCTAAAGAAGGCCAGTTTTATTGCTTCATTAATCAGTACAACAGTTTTCAGCTGTGCTAACATAATTGCAAAAGGGTTTTCTTATGATCAATTAGCTAATCTAAGTTTATCATTTTACAAGGCTAAGACAACGTGCCATTGGAACACAGGAGTGACGGTTGTTGATAATGGGCCTCTGTACGCCTATGTAGATATTCCATAAAAAAATCTGCCATTTCCAGCTACAATAGTCATTTACAACATTAACAATGTCTACACTGTATTTCTGATAAATGTTATGTTATTTTAATGGACAAAAAATGTGCTTTGAAAAACAAGGACATTTCTAACTGACCCCAAACTTTTTAACGGTAGTGTACATTGGAAAGTGTGACTCTGAATATTGGGATACTTGGTGAATTCTTGAATTCAACAGTGATTTCCTGGTTGTTGTGTAGAATATGAGGTAATCTCCACGACGAAGGGACCAGATGGTACTCAGGTCTCCATCCTGACCACCAACCAGACTCACACTGCAGTGGAGAACCTCAAACCCGAGAGCAGGTATATAACATAACATCTTTGTGCCTGTGTTTCAGATTGATACAACACATTGTATTCTCTCGGTATGCTCTCTCTCAGTCCTCAGACGGTAGCTTTTTTCAGAGCTTTGAAAAAGTATGAAAATGCATGCACTCGCTACCGTAAGTCTGCTAAATAACTCAAATGTAAATGTTTGTGAAACTTAACTTTCTGAAAGGCTTTCGTTCATGGAAATAATACAACATTTTAATTATTCATTGTATTATTACTACTTTTGTCAGAAGGATTAGCTAGCTAGCTATGTCTGGTTAAGATCAGGACCTGCACTTCTCTCTGGCGTAGTTGGAGAAGAAAGGTTCTTCACGTGTGGAGAGCAGAGGAGGGCCGCCACGCTCCCGAGGTTTTTAATGAAGCCTGAATATGGGACTATTTGACATTAAAGAAGTGATAGAATATAAACCAGCGCTTCCTGTGAGCTGAGCCTGCTGAGGCTACTGGCACGTGGTGGACCAATCGCTGTGTCTGAACATCTCATATGGAGGAGACATTACCGGGAGGGACTCTCTGGCTCTCCTGGCTCTCTGGACTGCACTGTCTGGAGAAGAGATAAATAGGGAGGCAATACTAGAGCCTCATTTTTCCTTGCTGTAACAACAAGGCCGAACAAGAATACACTACCTTTCCATCAAAATACTGTGTCCACTTTAAACGCTGTGAGGATTAGAGGAAAATCTGAGTCTGTGGAAATGATTGCTTGCAATTGGAGCGGAAATTGGAATCTGGAGCGAGTCGGTTGGATAATCGCTGTGAGACCTTCTGATAGTGACACTTCCTGCTCTTACCTCACAGCTACGAGTTCAAGGTGAAACCCAAGAACGAGCGTGGAGAGGGGCCACCCAGTGAGCCTGTGTCCTTCAACACTGAATCAGGTACAGTATGGGCCACATTGTTTTCTAGGCCAGCACTAATGCGCCTCATTAAACGACACAAGAACTTGGTGATTGGTTGTTTCGTTGAATCGCTGACTTACACCATTACCTATTAAGGAGTCAGTTAAAAGTTCAAGAGCCACATCTGGCCTTTGGCGTAGGCCATCTGTTGACTAGGTCAGGCATTTGGCGTTAAACAAACAAACAAGCATCCACTAAAATACGCACGTACAAACGTACTAACACACAGCCTCGTCAGCCAGCTCCAGTCATGTCTGGCGGTCCACCACTTACCGGTGTAGGGGTCTGTAATTAACTAGCTGTTATTAACCTAATGATTTCAGCATGGCCCCTCCATTTCCATAACATTGGCTGCTGCCTCTCCATGTAAACTGCCTCCAACCCCAGGAGTGCTGTCCGGCTGCCAACTCTCCCTCATCCTGCATTGCAGCTCACAACACACTCAATCAAACTCACTAATACAACAGCATATCATAAATAAATGGCAAGTAGGGAATCAGGTCATTTTTATGTTTCTGGGAGGACCTCACCGCTGGGCCTCATTGGCTCACAGAGGCTTACCCTCTATGTGAGAGATGATGAGGAGTTTGAAGGCAGATGATTTGTCCTGGAGTCTCCTGGAGTCCCACACTAGCATATCAGACTGGCTCTTCAGTGCCAAAGTGGACTAAATTACTTGCCATAGATTTTGTATGGCTTAGCTACAAGACGTGTGGTTTTGTGGTCTTTTATTTAGGAGAATCACCAACTTATTTCAAAATCGTTTCGAAACCATTTGTACAGTCTATTCTGAGAAGAAGACATTTGAAAGCACCTACTAACTCACATTTCTCTCTTTGCCTCTTTCTCTCCATCTCTCCATCCCTCCGTCCTGCAGCGGACCCACGTGTGAGTGAGAATGTCTCAGGTAAGCCCCTCAGTCTGTGGTCTGTCCTGAGCACCGGTCCCAGGTGACACATTCCGCCAGGCTGAATGAATGGATGATCTAATGAAGGTCTGGCCTGGCACAGTGAGAGTCTGTGGAGACTCAGGCCACAGTGCCCCAGTGCAGCAGTACACTGCTCTCCATCCAATATCTATGAGCTCACTTCTTCCACACCCAACTCACAGCCAGACCAAACATTTACACAGCTAAATGAATGGAGACATTTTTATTTTCCCTTTCATTTCATCACTAGTAAAAGGCTGTGATACACTAAAAAGACAACTCTGATTGGGAATGCAAATATACATTTGGGATTCTACACATCTCTATTTTCTTAATTATTATCTTTGTTTCATGCTTCATGCCTTTGATATTCCACGTTCTAATATTTTGTTATCTCTTTCCTGTAGGAAAAGATGCCATCTGGACCCAGTTCCCCTTCAAGACAGACTCATACTCAGAGTGCAATGGCAAGCAGTACGTGAAGAGGACCTGGTACCGCAAGTTTGTGGGCATCCAGCTCTGCAACTCCCTCCGATACAAGATATATCTGAGTGATTCTCTCAACGGTCAGTTCTGCTTCCGGCGCTCAGTGTCTATAGTACAGTACAGTACTGTAGCTCAGTTTAAATTGCCATCCCTTTTGACAACTTTTTCCCCTAATAACTTTACAGGTAAATTTTACAACATTGGGGACCAGACTGGCCATGGTGAGGACCACTGTCAGTTTGTAGACTCGTTCCTCGATGGAAGGACAGGAAACCAAGTCAGGGCTGACCAGCTGCCAGCAAGAGAAGGTACAAGCTACAGCACTGACAGATCTATCTGAATTGTTGAAATGAGAACCTGTTAAGAATATGCTTAATATCCATGCCTGAAAACAACTACATTTTCACAATGTCTAAAACGACTCAAAGTTCAGCGCCTCACTTCATTTTGTCTGTCACATACAGGGTATTACAGGGCTATGAGACAAGAGCCTGTCAACTTTGGTCAGATAGGAGGGAACTCTCACGTCACCTACGTGCCATGGTACGAGTGTGGAACAGCCATTCCTGGCAAATGGTAGGACCCCCCAAAGCTGTCTGTGGAGAAGCCCGAAGGATATACAGTACATATCAAACCGGCTGGGAAGGTGGCAGGAGGGGTCCTTCTACGCATCCAATCAGTCTCTGGATGCTACATATCCCCCATCCATCCGCCTCCGAACCCCAGCCATGTAAAAACGTGTACAGGATCTCCGTGTCAGGTTAATATAATGTCCATATGTAATAGCCTTCTCTTATTTATCAAACATGACAAAAAGGCAAACGGATAAATAGAACATAGTATGAGATAGATGGAGAAACTTCTAACTAACAGTGTGAGGTAACAAACATACAGTAGATATCTTTTTTTTTTTATAATGGGAAGCTGGCTCCCTGAAACTTATTTTGATAACGTGTATAATATTATTTATCAAAGTGTTTGATGCCATGTTCCGAGTTCTAGGAAATGGGTTATAATGCAACGCTTTTGCTGTACAGTACGAGTTGTAAAGTTTCAGACAACCTGCCGGAATTTCATGGTTTCATTCAGTGACCGATTCATGGTGCAAGAATTGTTCCATAATTTGGTCAGTCTTAGGGCTCTATTCAATCCGTATCGCTGAACCTCAGCATTGCGGCGCGATGGAAATTTAAAGGCAATATTCCCGAGTTAGCGGAGACTGCATTCATGGTAAACGCTGCATATGTCGGCTCAATGGGAAATGACCTTTACATTTTCATCACGCAATCTGTAACGCTTCAGCGAAACAAATTGAATCCAGCCCTAGTTCAATATACACCTTCAGAGAAGATAATGCTGTATATATTAACATGAAGTCCACTCTCACACATATCCACTAACCAGTGGAGGCTGCTGAGGGGAGGACGGCTCATAATAATGGCTGGAACGGAGTAAATAGAATGGCATTAAACATATGGAAACCATGTATTTGTTGTATTTGATAACATTCCACTAATTCCGCTCCAGTCATTACCATGAGCCCGTCCTCCCCAATTAAGGTGCCACCAACCTCCTGTGCCAGTAAAGTTCATTGTATGAATGTTGACCGAGCAATGGCACATGGTGCACCTGCATCTTCCCCTCGCAGTCACCTAAAACCAAAAACAAGCATTGGAAAATAAGCACACGCAGAGGACGTCTTGTACCAAACCAATATTTCTCCTTCATTAGCCCTGATATATGGGGTGGCTATGCATGGGAGATCTTTACACTTGCAATTTGCACAGCATAAATGTATTTATATGTATATGGAGAGAAAGTATTTTTTCAACTAACTTTTTCAAAAGACACGTCCCTTAAAGCGAACGTTCATACTTCACAGTGTTCCACTGGCAACATTTTACAGCCTCTGATACAACACGTTGTATATATATCATGTTGGAAAATAAGAGGGATATCTTATCTTCTTAGTAGCCTTGATAAATGGTACAGAGAGGAGTCCTGTTGAATGACTTCTTAGTTTTGTACAAAAATACACTTTTGGCTCAATGCGCTTGCAGATCAGTGTTTTTATACTTATTTTTTATGGAAAATGTTTGTCATATGGAACTGTACTCTTGTTTTTTTAAACATACTTTCATTCCTGTATCTATTTTCAATAATAAAAACAGAAGGTCTGTTACTTTTTTATTTAAAAAAATATGTCCTTGCCATTTTTCACTTTGGGTAGCTAGAGTGAGAAAGTGTTTTCCAGTTGAAGGAGCGTACAGGTGGAACTTGAAAAATAAACTGCCTTCCTTAACTGGGCTGCTCTGTTTCAGCCATAGAATTTATATTAGGTCTAAAAGAAAATGTAGTGGTTATTATGGTCTGTCTATGTTGACATGAGATGTTGACCACCACTGAGCCGATCCCGTTACAGCTCATACATCCTGGTGTACTTTCCCCATGTCAGAGTAGAACGACATCGCCAATTAGAAAAATCAACAGACATCCATGGATTACCACAGTTTTCCAGAGAGAGCCCAACGAAGGCCAAATTCAACACAGGGACATTCTTAGAAATCGCAGGGGCAAGGGGAAAAAAAGGCTGTCAATGTCTGTATTGGCTTTCCAAGAGAAAGTTATAGTCTGGGCATAACAGCTAATGTCACATCAAGGTGGAGCGTTCCCTCAAATAGGACAGTAGTCTGATCCCAGGAACCTGACTGCATCTCCCACAGCTGACCTATATACGCTTTTAGAAGCAGTCTTTCAAAAGGAAGTTCAAGTTATGTCACTCATACAAAACCAGCAGGTTAAATACTGCTAAAATAACCACTTCAAACAAAACCAGCAGGTTAAATACTGCTAAAATAAACACTTCATACAAAACCAACAGGCCAAATACTGCTAAAATAACCACTTCATACAAAACCAGCAGGTTAAATACTGTTAAAATAAACACTTCATACAAAACCGACAGGTTAAATCCTGCTAAAATAAACACTTCATACAAAACCAACAGGCCAAATACTGCTAAAATAACCACTTCATACAAAACCAGCAGGTTAAATACTGCTAAAATAAACACTTCATACAAAACCAACAGGCTAAATACTGCTAAAATAACCACTTCATACAAAACCAACAGGCTAAATACTGCTAAACTAACCACTTCATACAAAACCAACAGGTTAAATACTACTAAAATAACCACTTCATACAAAACCAACAGGCTAAATACTGCTAAAATAACCACTTCATACAAAACCAGAAGGTTAAATACTGCTAAAATAACCACTTCATACAAAACCAACAGGCTAAATACTGCTAAAATAACCACTTCATACAAAACCAGAAGGTTAAATACTGCTAAAATAACCACTTCATACAAAACCAACAGGCTAAATACTGCTAAAATAACCACTTCATACAAAACCAACAGGCCAAATACTACTAAAATAACCACTTCATACAAAACCAACAGGTCAAATACTACTAAAATAACCACTTCATACAAAACCAACTGGTCAAATACTACTAAAATAACCACTTCATACAAAACCAACAGGCCAAATACTGCTAAACTAACCACTTCATACAAAACCAACAGGTTACCACTTCATACAAAACCAACAGGTCAAATACTACTAAAATAACCACTTCATACAAAACCAGCAGGTTAAATACTGCTAAACTAACCACTTCATACAAAACCAACTGGTCAAATACTACTAAAATAACCACTTCATACAAAACCAACAGGCCAAATACTGCTAAACTAACCACTTCATACAAAACCAACAGGTTAAATACTGCTAAACTAACCACTTCATACAAAACCAACTGGTCAAATACTGCTAAACTAACCACTTCATACAAAACCAACAGGACAAATACTACTAAAATAACCACTTCATACAAAACCAACAGGTCAAATACTACTAAAATAACCACTTCATACAAAACCAACAGGCCAAATACTACTAAAATAACCACTTCATACAAAACCAACAGGCCAAATACTACTAAAATAACCACTTCATACAAAACCAACAGGCCAAATACTGCTAAACTAACCACTTCATACAAAACCAACAGGTTACCACTTCATACAAAACCAACAGGTCAAATACTACTAAAATAACCACTTCATACAAAACCAGCAGGTTAAATACTGCTAAACTAACCACTTCATACAAAACCAACTGGTCAAATACTACTAAAATAACCACTTCATACAAAACCAACAGGTCAAATACTACTAAAATAACCACTTCATACAAAACCAGCAGGTTAAATACTGCTAAACTAACCACTTCATACAAAACCAACTGGTCAAATACTACTAAAATAACCACTTCATACAAAACCAACAGGTCAAATACTACTAAAATAACCACTTCATACAAAACCAGCAGGTTAAATACTGCTAAACTAACCACTTCATACAAAACCAACTGGTCAAATACTACTAAAATAACCACTTCATACAAAACCAACAGGCCAAATACTGCTAAAATAACCACTTCATACAAAACCAACAGGTCAAATACTACTAAAATAACCACTTCATACAAAACCAGAAGGTTAAATACTGCTAAACTAACCACTTCATACAAAACCAACAGGTCAAATACTACTAAAATAACCACTTCATACAAAACCAGAAGGTTAAATACTGCTAAACTAACCACTTCATACAAAACCAACAGGTCAAATACTACTAAAATAACCACTTCATACAAAACCAGCAGGTTAAATACTGCTAAACTAACCACTCCATACAAAACCAGAAGGTTAAATACTGCTAAATTAACCACTTCATACAAAACCAACAGGCCAAATACTGCTAAACTAACCACTTCATACAAAACCAACAGGACAAATACTGCTAAACTAACCACTTCATACAAAACCAACAGGCCAAATACTGCTAAAATAACCACTTCATACAAAACCAACAGGCCAAATACTGCTAAACTAACCACTTCATACAAAACCAACAGGTTAAATACTGCTAAAATAACCACTTCATACAAAACCAACAGGCCAAATACTACTAAAATAACCACTTCATACAAATCCAACAGGCTAAATACTGCTAAAATAACCACTTCATACAAAACCAACAGGCTAAATACTGCTAAAATAACCACTTCATACAAAACCAACAGGCTAAATACTGCTAAACTAACCACTTCATACAAAACCAACAGGTTAAATACTACTAAAATAACCACTTCATACAAAACCAACAGGCTAAATACTGCTAAAATAACCACTTCTTACAAAACCAACAGGCTAAATACTACTAAAATAACCACTTCATACAAAACCAACAGGCTAAATACTGCTAAACTAACCACTTCATACAAAACCAACAGGTTACATACTGCTAAAATAACCACTTCATACAAAACCAACAGGCTAAATACTGCTAAAATAACCACTTCATACAAAACCAACAGGCTAAATACTGCTTAACTAACCACTTCATACAAAACCAACAGGCTAAATACTGCTAAACTAACCACTTCATACAAAACCAACAGGCTAAATACTGCTAAACTAACCACTTCATACAAAACCAACAGGCTAAATACTGCTAAACTAACCACTTCATACAAAACCAACAGGCTAAATACTACTAAAATAACCACTTCATACAAAACCAACAGGCTAAATACTACTAAAATAACCACTTCATACAAAACCAACAGGCTAAATACTGCTAAACTAACCACTTCACCCTTGTTGCTTTAGTAATAATAACACTGCTCTGTATTAAGAAGGATGGACCAGTCTGTGCAGGCAATGAGACATTACCAGCTGATTTTTTAAAATTTTTACAATAAGATTTGCAGAATAATAAAGATAAGCTTTAGCTAACCAGTGACATCAGGGACACTGCCAGACCTGGTGCCAAGCTGATCCATGGGGAACAACTCAGCGGTACGAGTTACAGAATGGGAATGTTATACAGATATAGGATCTTCATTTGAAACAGTTTGCTACAGCAGGAAAATAATCCTGCAGCAACAGGACATGTGATTTGTTATGTGGATTATAATTAATGGGAATTTTTGTAGGTGTTGATAATTTTTTTGTAAGGGAAAATCAAATCTGAAATTTCAAAGTGGATTTTGCAAACTTCAAAAGCCTTTTAAAATCACAAATATACTACAAATAGCTTACAGTACATTCGGAAAGTATTCAGACCCCTTGACTTTTTCCACATTTTGTTATGTTACTGCCTTATTCTAAAATGTATTAAATTGTGTTTTTTCCTCATCAATCTACACATACAATACCCCATAATGACATCACAATACCCCAGAATGACATCACAATACCCCAGAATGACATCACAATACCCCATAATGACAAAGCAAAAACAGTTTAGACATTTTTGCTCAGAAAAAAATATTTAAAACAATGAAATATCACATTTACATAAGTATTCAGACCCTTTACTCAGTACTTTGTTGAAGCACCTTTGGCAGCAATTACAGCCTCAAGTCTTCTTGGGTATGACGTTACAAACTTGGCACACCTGTATTTGGGGAGTTTATCTGAATCTTCTCTGCAGATCCTCTTATGCTCTGTCAGGTTGGATGGGGAGCGTTGCTGCACAGCTATTTTCAGGTTTGATCGCGTTCAAGTCTGGGCTCTGGCTGGGCCACTCAAGGACATTCAGAGACTTGTCCCGAAGCCACTCCTGGGTTGTCTTGGCTGTGTGCTTAGGGTCGTTGTCCTGTTGGAAGGTGAACCTTTGCCCCAGTCTGAGGTCCTGAGTGCTCTGGAGCAGGTTTTCATCAAGGATCTCTCTGTACTTTGCTCTGTTCATTTCCCCCTCAATTCTGACTAGTCTCCCAGTCCCTACCACTGAAAAACAACCCCACAGCATGATGCTGCCACCACCATGCTTCACCGTAGGCATGGTGCCAGGTTTCTGCCAGACGTGACGCTTGGCATTCAGGCCAAAAAGTTCAATCTTGGTTCCATCAGACCAGATAATCTTGTTTCTCATGGTCTGAGAGTCCTTTAGGTGCCCAAGCAGGCCGTCATGTGCCTTTTACTGAGGAGTGGCTTCCGTCTGGCCACTCTACCATAAAGGCCTGATTGGTGGAGTGCTGCAGAGATGGTTGTCCTTCTGGAAGGTTCTCACAGAGGAACTCTGGAGCTCTGCCAGAGTGACCATCGGGTGCTTGGTCACTTCCCTGACTAAGGCCCTTCTCCTCCGATTGCTCAGTTTGGCCGGGTGGCCAGCTCTTGGTGGTTCCAAACTTCTTTCATTTAAGAATGATTGGAGGCCACTGTGTTCTTGGGGAACTTCAAGGCTGCAGACATTTTTTGGTACACTTCACCAGATCTATACCTGGACACAATCCTGTCTCTGACAATTCCTTTGACCTCATGGCTTGGGTTTTGCTCTGACATGCACTGTCAACTGTGGGACCTTATATAGATACGTGTGTACCTTTCCAAATCATATCCAATCAATTGAATTTACCACAGGTGGACTCCAATCAAGTTGTAGAAACATCACAAGGATGATCAATGGAAACCAGATGCACCTGAGCTCAATTGCGAGTCTCATAGCAAAGGGTCTGAATACCTATGTAAATATGGTATTTCAAAAAAAAAATTAAAACTGTTGTCGCTTTGTCATTTTGGGGGTATTGTGTGTAGATTGATGAGGATTTTTATTTATTTAATACATTTTAGAATAAGGCTGTAACGTAACAATGTGTAAAAAGTCAAGGGGTCTGAATACTTTTCGAATGCACTGTAACAGTACATAGAGGCTTCTGTCCAAGCATGCTGGCAAGACAGACTACATACACTATACTCTCTGCTGACATTGTTGTAAGTGGCCATGTCTCACTACACCACTACACCGCCCACCCACGCCGCTTTACACAAGGGAACCACAAAAAGGAACCACAAATCCCACGCAGCTGTTTCAACAGCAGGGCATTCACTGTATATAGGAACAGTTTCACAGTATGTGTAATGTCCTGACCAGAGTTCTTATGTGTTTTGCTTGTTTAGTGTTGGTCAGGACGTGAGCTGGGTGGGAATTCTATGTTGTGTGTCTAGTTCGTCTGTTTCTGTGTCCAGCCTAATATGGTTCTCAATCAGAGGCAGCTGTCAATCGTTGTCCCTGATTGAGAATCATATATAGGTGGCTTGTTTTGTGTTGGGGATTGTGGGTGGTTGTTTCCTGTCTTTGTGTTTTGTCTGCACCAGCTAGGACTGTGACGGTTAGTTTGTTTTGTCATTTTGTATAGTGTCTTGTTTTGTGTTAATTAAATCATGGAAAATTACCACGCTGCACATTGGTCCTCAGATCCTTCTCGCCTCTCCTCGTCTGAGGAGGAGGACGACTTAGACTGCCGTTACAGTATGGCCTTTATAGCTAGCTGGTTTCTCATGTTAACAGGGGTAGAACTGCAGGGCTTGGCTGTTAATCAAATATACTGTACTCATTAATGATCACAAGCTGAATTTAGCCTCAACAGTTGATAAATAAGCTATGTGGAGTGTAAGGCCAAAATGCCAGTGGTGGAATCATTATGCAGGGACATTACATCATTGGGTGGTGATTTCTCATAATTTCAGGCATTAGGCAATGCATGTGTTAAAAAACTGTAGGGATATTGTAAAATATCGTTCTCAAATTAAACTGCCTCGTACTCAATTCTTGCTTGTACAATATGCATATTATTATTACTATTGGATAGAAAACACTCTAGTTTCTAAAACCGTTTGAATTATTTCTCTGAGTGAAACAGAACTCATTCTGCAGCACTTTTCCTGTCAGGGAGTGAGATTTCAGAAATCGAGGTCCCTGTTCTGAGGTCAGTTTATAAGTCCCCATGTAAGCCATCGGGCTACATGCACTGCATACGTCTTCCTCTAGATGTCAGTAAGCGGGGAGAATTTGAATGGAGTGGATTGCGCAATCTGGGACCTTATATAAGACCGTGGAACGGAAGTACCGTCCTTTTCAACGGTGCGCCTGACGCATGAAGACATCACAATGGCTTCCTGCAAACGCTTTCGTTTTAGTAGTTCTATATCTCCGGTCATGTTTTTATTCGTTATAGGTGTTAAAGACATCATAAGGTAGTTAATTTAAACCGACTTAGCAGTTTATAGCAGTTTATTGCGATTTTCTGGGATTTCTTTGCCATGCGCTTTCACGAGTTGGACACCTCTCCAGTTGGCGGCTAACATTAGCGGCTATTTCGACCGGACAAGAGGACATCTTTCAACCCAAAGACGATTGTTCTGGAGAAAGGACACCTTGCCCAAGATTCTGATGGAAGCTCAGCTAATAGTAAGCAGTCTTTATGCTGATAATTCATTGTTCTGTTGAAAAAAGTCAAATGCATAAGACGCCATTACTTGCAGTGTAGCCTTGCTTTATCGCACCCTGTATTGCGCAGTAACGTTAATTTTAAAAATGTAATTCAGCGATTGCATTAAGAACTAATTTGTCTTTCAATTGCTGCCCAACCTGTATTTTTTTTAGTCAAGTTTATGAATAGTTTTCATAACATAGGTGCCTTTCCAAGATGGCGCCGGACAGATTGCTTGAGTATTTGGACACTATTCTCATTGTATAAGCACGATTTGTGCCGCTAAATATGCACATTTTCGAACAAACTCTATATGCATTGTGTAATATGATGTTACAGGACTGTCATCTGAAGAATTCTGAGAAGGTTAGTGAAAAAATGAATATATATTGGTGGTTTATACGTTATCGCTCTTTTTGCCTTGAATCAATGCTGGGGTGATGTTTGCTATTGTGGTAAGCTAATATAACGCTATATTGTGTTTTCACTGTAAAACACTTAGAAAATCTGAAATATTGGCTGGATTCACACGATCTGTGTCTTTCATCTGCTGTACGCTGTGTATTTTTAAGAAATGTTTTATGATGAGTAATTAGCTAATACACGATGGTCTCTGTAGTTATTCTAGTCGCTTTGGTGAGAGTTGTAATGGTGGCTGCAATGGTAAACTCTGATTTATACCTGAAATATGCACATTTTTCTAACAAAACATATGCTATACAATAAATATGTTATCAGACTGTCATCTGATGAGGTTGTTTCTTGGTTAGTGGCTATTTATATCTTTATTTGGTCGAATTTGTGATAGCTACTGATGGAGTAAAAAAAATGGTGGGGTATAGAAGTGGTGTCTTTTGCTAACGTGGTTAGCTAATAGATTTACATATTGTGTCTTCCCTGTAAAACATTTTAAAAATCAGAAATGATGGCTTGATTCACAAGATGTGTATCTTTCATCTGGTGTCTTGGACTTGTGATTTAATGATATTTAGATGCTACTATTTACTTGTGACGCTATGCTAGGCTATGCTAGTAGCTTTTCTACTGATGGGGGTGCTCCCGGATCCGGGTTTGGGAGGTGTTAGAGTGAAGGTATAGGGGCAAGTCATTTGGGGTTGAATCCTAACTAAATTATTGATAAAGCCTCTTTCACACAACATTGTGAAGCCCAAAGTGTATACAGAGACAGAAATATAGGAGCATGTCAAAACAACTGAGTGTAGTAGAAAAACAACGGAGCACGATAACAGATATCTGTATGTGTTGTACTGAAATCAGTTCTCAAATCATGGAAATGTGCGCCAGACACCAGTCCACAGATCTCCATTCAACGGTCAGTCAACACTGTCTAACACTGTTATGAAACTAATGTCTCGATCGAAAAACCAAGAAAATCAAAGCGTCCCATTTATATTTGAATTGTATTGAATTGAGTTCCATGTGTCATAAACCGTCTCGAAGCCCGTAACCAAAAGGGAGATGACGTGGAGATAAGGAATAACAAAATATATTTATTAACTAAAGTAAACTAAATACAATTAGCAATTGTGTGTGTAGTCAGTAGTGTAAGTGAGTGGTTGCATGCATAAATGTGATAATGAGGGGTGTTGAAAGGTGCCAACGCAAACAAACAAACAAACAAACAAACAAACAAACAAACAAACAAACAAACAAACAAACAAACAAACAAACAAAAACAGCCACAAAAAATGCCACAACCAAAATCTATCAGTGTCTGCATGGAGAGAGTCTCCTCAATGAATGGTGAAGAGGTGCATTTATCCTTGGACACAACCGAGCCCAGGTGTGTCCCATTTCGCTGACGACCCTCCCGGCTCCGCCCACCGACATCCTATTAAGGAAAACAAGAGCAAAGAGAAAGAATTCGGCAGACAGAGTGGGAGGGTCCTCACAATGTCTATGGGATATTCCAACTCACAAGCCCTGCATGTAATGTATACAGTCAGTATTGTTGAGCCATATGCAGCAAACTTTTACTATGATGAAACATGAGCACCAGAGAAGAATGTCTCTGCAGTCAGAATGAATCAGCATTATAAACACACACACAACACAAAGCATAAAAACGTGCAAAGCTAATCCATCTGTGGTCTGACTAGACACAATGGAATGACTGTCATTTTTGATGTGTGCGCGAGTACGTGAGTGCCGACATGCGTGTGTGTGCTCAGATCTCTGTCAACACTAACAGAGGAAAGGATCGGGGACCACATGAAAAGTCACTCACCAGCCTTGGGAAAGTCTTTTCATGCGATTATTGGTAGCCTAGTGGTTAGAGTGTTGGGCCAGTAACCGAAAGGTTGCTAGATTGAATCCCGAGCTAACAAGGTAAAAATCAGTCGTTCTGCCCCTGAACAAGGCAGTTAACCCACTGTTCCTAGGCCGTCATTGTAAATAAGAATTTGTTCTGACTTGCCTAGTTAAATAAAGGTTCAATGAAAGAAGAAATGTGTCTGTGAGAAAATAAAATGAGCTTATCAATGACTTGGACTTGAATGGGATCTGACTGTCAGTAACCAGGAAGTGTTCAGCACTCTGTGAACAGCACATGCTGGTACTGTAACCAATCCTCTAGTGTTCAGGGGATCTGATAAAAGTCCACTTGGTTACTGACAGTGAGTACATGGCCCTGGGGAGTTTAGACAGCAGCCCTCTGGGAGGGTCTGTTCTGCAGCCAGCTGGAAATATTCAGTCTCTTTCTCTAGGGCCGCATCCAAAATGGCACCCTATTCACTATATAGGCCTAGTGCACTACTTTTGACCAGGGTCCATTGGTTGTTCGACCAGGGCCCATAGGTAGTGTACTATATAGGGAGAAGGGTGCCATTTCAGATGCAACCGTAGTGTGTTCTGCAGCCAGCTGGAAGTTCTCTCTCTGAGAAGGCATGTGTGTACTGGGGTCCCTCATCACATCCACATCCAGCTGTATCCCCATCACATCTCTAGAGCAGGGTTTCTTAAACTATGGGTCGGGACTCGAAGCGGGCCCTGGGCATGTGAGAGGTGGGTCACAAGTTATGATAATACATCTATAGTCACATACAATTTCTTCTTCATTTGGGTCGTTGGAGTACGATTTGGGTCACAGGAGGACGGTAAATTTCTAATTTGGGTCTCGAACTGAAAAAGTTGAAGAACCCCTGCTGTAGAGGACTGCTGGCAAAAATACCATTTGATTGAAGCTGACTTCTCTCTTCTCTGTGATTTGTCTCAGTAGCAATCACTGTGACTATTGTGAAATAAAACAGGGATAGTGCAGGGTTAAACTCAGTACTGACTGTCGTACTCCTCACCCCAGTCACTCAGCCACAAAGTACATTGTGTGAAGGAGGTTCTGATAGTAAGTAAAAATGTTTGTGACAATGCTCTTGTCTAGCAATTAAACAGCATGGATGGCATTTGCAGAGGAGTTGTGAAGAATGACATTTCCCTTTCAACGACATACATAGCAGAATACACTGAACAGATGAAAAAAGAGAGCTGTCCAGGCACTCAGTATTCGGTCAACCGAAAACACATGTTGAATGTGTTTGCTTTCTGTTGTCAGCTCCCCTCAATGCAAAGGTGAGACGCTTTGTACCAGATGTATAAAAGCATATCCCCAGTGTCCCCCCTATAATCACTACCAACATGGGTTGTGTTAAGACAAAAGCACTCCTAAAATGAAAAGACATAAAACTGTTTTACTAGCATTACAAATACGGGGTAAAGCTTGTGTGGTCCATTTTCTATTTTTATGTTATGAGCTATAACGCTTCACGTCAGTACAAACTAGACAAAGGCCCATAACCAACCTGAATCACGGAGCAACACGTTAGCACAGTGCTGCAGTGGACAGACGAGGGCTGTGAAAACAATCACAACACTAATCTCTATGCAGGGATCCCATGCTTGTATGAGGTAGTCATCACAGAGCAATACCACATTAATCTCCATGCCCCTCTTCACTGTCATCCACCTTCCCCGGAGCCAAGCACCCTTCATCCTCTGCTCTCCTTCCATCCCTCCATCCTCCTTCCATCTCTCCATTCATCCCTCAAAAAAATGTTTTTTCCTTATACAGGGAATCCCTGCCCAGATAGGATTAGGGAATTTCCCTTGGACCACAACTCATCTATCAAGGAAGCCCTTGAGAGAAACATGACAGGGAGAAAGAATAACGGAGGGGGTGAGAGTCCTAATCCGACGCAGTGTTTTCCTTCTACATGCTCCATTCCCCTCAGCTCTGATGCTCTCACACACACACACTAGCACATTAGCACACACACACACACACACACACACACACACACACACACACACACACACACACACACACACACACACACACACACACACACACACACACACACATTTTCAACACAAAACTGTTTTCCTACAAACAAGCCAGCCTGTGAAGTTCAGAGAACAAAAGCTCAGCGGTCTTAATGGAGAATTGATGTTGAGAAAATGTGGGACATTCCAACTGTACTGACTAATGACCACAAGTGTATAGTCCTGAACCTCTTTAATGACCACCATTAATTAAAGAGGATTAGAAAGTGTGAGGAAAACAGAGGGGAGGGCTAAAACGACAGGGAATCGATGGAGAGAGAGCAAACACCAAATACAACCCATATTCATGTTTATTTATTTTCCATTTTGTACTTTAACTATTTGCACATCGTTACAACACTGTAAATAGACATAATGACATTTGGAACTTGTGTGAGTGTAATATTTACTGTTCACTTTTATTGTTTATTTCATTTTTGTTTATCCATTTCACTTGATTTGGCAATGTAAACATATGTTTCCCATGCCAATAAAGCCCATTGAATTGAATTAGAAAAACAGACCGAGAGAGAAAAACAGACCGAGAGAGAGTGAGAGCGAGAGACAGACAGAGAAACAGAGAGCGAGAGAAACAGAGAAAGAGAGAGAAAGAGAGAGAGGAAGAGATACAAAGAGAGAGAGCGAGAGAGAGCAAGAGAGAAAGAAAGACAGAGAGAGAGACAGATAGAGCAACAAGGGGCATTTCTAGAGAAAGCGAGAGAAGAGGGTGGTGCTGAGACAGACTGGTACAGAGAAGCCATAGTCTCCATGATGATAAATGAGAGAGTGTGTTATGCCAGAGGTGGGCAGAGCATTACTACATCACAGAGAGTGTGAGCAAATTCCAGACACCATGGAAACTGTTGGGCAACCAGGACTCAAATGTTTTGGCCAAGTTTTGCCATTTTAAGCTCCTAATGCGCACATCAAATCACTGGCATGTCAAAGTAGGGCATAAACCTAAAAATAAAAACACAGTAAAACAATGAGCAAAAGCAGTAGAAACGGTTAACAAATGTTTTATTTACCATAAAAAATAAATGGGCTTTCCATGCTTTGAGCGACTGTGGATGCATGCAATGGTTTTCCTGACTGAGCGAGGCTCTGTTCTCATTTTCTCACGGGGAGGTGAGTTGACTCATATTATGGGCCTAAATAGAGAGACAAAGTGGATTATGGGTGTTTGGCGATAGTGTTACAGTGGCTGAAGTTCAGACTAACATTCTGTTGGTGTTGAGATGATGATTTAGGGCTGAGAAGGTTATTTGTGGCCATAAATAAAATAACAAATACAGATTAGTATTAGTCCCAAATGGCGCCCTATTCCCTACATAGTGCACTACTTTTGCTACTGCACGATATATGGCACTATAGGGATTACGGTGCCATTTGGGACGTAGGCTTAGCCCTAAATCCTCTTGAACCTACCCATAAGGCCTTGGTTAGTTAGTAGCAGATAGTAGTGATAAAGTGGTGACACTCTGCTGTCTCAACATCTCTGATATAATGAGGTTAGGGTTGGGTGGGTGTTCTGATACAATGAGTTTAGGGTTGGTTGGGTGTTCTGATACAATGAGTTTAGGGTTGGTTGGGTGTTCTGATACAATGAGTTTAGGGTTGGTTGGGTGTTCTGATACAATGAGTTTAGGGTTGGTTGGGTGTTCTGATACAATGAGTTTAGGGTTGGTTGGGCGTTCTGATACAATGAGTTTAGGGTTGGTTGGGCGTTCTGATACAATGAGTTTAGGGTTGGTTGGGTGTTCTGATACAATGAGTTTAGGGTTGGTTGGGTGTTCTGATACAATGAGTTTAGGGTTGGTTGGGCGTTCTGATACAATGAGTTTAGGGTTGGTTGGGCGTTCTGATACAATGAGTTTAGGGTTGGTTGGGTGTTCTGATACAATGAGTTTAGGGTTGGTTGGGCGTTCTGATACAATGAGTTTAGGGTTGGTTGGGCGTTCTGATACAATGAGTTTAGGGTTGGTTGGGCATCTGATGTTATGAGGTTAAGGTTGATTGGGGATCTGTATAACGAGGTTAGGGTTGGTTGGGTATTCTGATACAATGAGGTTAGGGTTGGTTGGGCGTTCTGATACAATGAGTTTAGGGTTGGTTGGGTATTCTGATACAATGAGTTTAGGGTTGGTTGGGCGTTCTGATACAATGAGTTTAGGGTTGGTTGGGCGTTCTGATACAATGAGTTTAGGGTTGGTTGGGCGTTCTGATACAATGAGTTTAGGGTTGGTTGGGCATCTGATATTATGAGGTTAAGGTTGATTGGGGATCTGTATAACGAGGTTAGGGTTGGTTGGGTATTCTGATACAATGAGGTTAGGGTTGGTTGGGTGTTCTGATACAATGACCAAAGGTTAGGGGATTGGGCATCAGAAACAGATGGAAAGTAAAAACGACATAATATAAATACGGTTCTGCCGGGGAGTATCCATTGCAACTAAAACCAAATGCATTAGACTCAAGTGGCAAAACATAACAACCATTGGGCTGTTTCATCCAATGACATACCTAACCTCTTTGAGAGACTCTGAAGGCACCATGACCATGCCAACGACCGGACGGTTGAGAAAAAAACCTGTAAGTGCGGTTGGCGTGGTGGGCGCACCTCAATGTGACACATGTCAAAGGACTCGTAGCCTTGAACTCTGAGTACCTGTAAGGGATCCTGTGTGTGTGTGTGTGTTTAAATCCACTTGGCTGACTCTACTACTCCGTGGCCTGTTACCCATCAACTCTGTTACATAACTCAAGACAGGAGTCCAGTTTCCCCAGTCACTCTTGTCAAGGCTCATTGCAATAAGAAGTTCATGTATTTTCAACAGAAGGACGATAGAGGAATGACAAGGGAGCTTTTCCTTCAATCACTCCTATTATCCAGACACTATCTACCCTTATTAGATGACTGTACCTTCTCCAGCTGTTGATTGAGTTGTGACTAGAGGTTTTGACAGTACCGAGGACAGACGGAGACATTCCATAATACATTCCTTGGGTAATTGTCTGTATGGCCTCAGTCATGAGTGTAAACCCACAGCATTCAAAGCACCTGTTCTCCAGACGTCTCCATTGAAGACACTGTACCTCATCTCTTTCGAAAACATACATTCTCAAATTTGCCACTGCTGAGTGATTTCTTTTCAAATAGGCCCAGAGACAAAACAGCTGCCATTTCTTTAATTTCTTCTCTTCCTCCAAAAAAACATGTAAAAACTATGAAATACAGTCTGACACAATCAACTAATTTGTTCCTGAGAGGAATTTCCTGATCAACTCCAGCAACTCTTTCTTCATCCTGTTTTGATCAGAACATTTTCAGAGTTGGTCTTCCACAGCTGGCTTTCAAATAAGATTGAAATGTATTGTATCAAATTACTTCCCCACCTGTCCTCCATCCTACTTTAGTCCAACCCTTAGAACAATCAAACCTCTCAACAACTCTGAAAAGTCACTGCGTGGCTTAAAGGTTGAATTACAGATCTGCTATCTTAGTTTGATCACTCTGTTGTCGCAGGAAATGCACATTGTAGTCTATTAAAGGTTTATAAAAGCTTCTAAAGTTTGTACTTTCCACTTGAACATTTCTGACTTTATTTTCCCTAATGAAAAATGTATCAACACTTACAAAAATATCCATGAATTATAATCCACATAATAATTCACATTTCCTGTTTCCATTTCCTGAGAAGCAGAGTCAAATTAAGATAGATCATCTGTACCTGTACAAGAGATAATAAATAATATGCATGTAATGTATTCCCATAGTTATGATGCTTTACTGTGAGAAACATTGAAACCATTTAACCTGTAGACTCTAGCGGATGGACTAATGTTGCCGAAAGGCTGCACAAATGATCAATCAATCCTGCGATCCAGAAACAATCTACCCTCATTAGACGACTGTAAATTCTCCAGCTGTTGATTGAGTTGTGACAAGAGAATTTGACAGTACTGAGGACATATGGAGACATTCCATAATACATTCCTTGGGTAATAATCTGCATGGCCTTGTCAGTGAATGAGCTTGACCTCATTTATTACTGTAAACCTCATAGCATTCAAAACACCTGTTCGCCAAACGTCTCCATTGAAGATAACTAATTTCTTTTGAAAACATACATTCCCAAATTTGCCACTGCTGTCATGAGTGGACTCATTTCTTTCATTCATCCTCTTCTCTTCCTCCAAAAATGCATGTAAAAACGATGAGATACAGTCTGAAACAATTCATTATTTTGTTCCTGAGAGGAATTTCCTGATTGACTCTAGTAACTCTATCTTCATCCTGTTTTGATCAGAACCTCTCTTCACCTTTAATTTATTTTTCAGAGTTCATCTTACAAAGCTGGCTTTAAAAAAATTCTTAGAAGAATCAAACCTCTCAACAACTCTGAAAAGTCACTGAGCGGCTTAAAGTTTGAATTACCTGTACAATTGTTCCAAAAGGGTTCTCCGGCTGTCCGCATAGGATAACCCTTTTCGGTTTTAGGTAGAACCCTTTTTGGTTTCAGATATAACCCTTTTGGGTTCCATATAGAACCTTCTGTGGAAAGGGTTCTACATGGAACCCAAAAGCGTTATACCTGGAACGAAAAATAGTTATTTAAACGGTTCTCCTATGGGAACAGCCAAAGAAGCTTTTAGGTTCTAGATAGCACCTTTTTTCAAAGAGTGTACAAGAGTTGGGTCCAATAATGTTCATATGATGTATTCCCTTAGTAGATATTCTTTACTGTGAGAAACATCTAAACCAGGGTTCACCAACCCTGTTCTTGGAGAGCTACTCTCCAGTAGGTATTCACTCCAAACCCAGTTGTAACTAACTTGATGCAGCTGATCAACCAGCTAATTATTAGAATCAGGTGAGCTAGGTAGGGTTGGAGTGAAAACCTACAGGACAGCAGCCCTCCAGGAACATGGTTGGAGAGCCCTGATCCACACCATTTAACCTGTAGACTAGCGGATGGACTCCAACTGATCCGCCAGCAGCCGATGACTAATAGCTGATAAATCAGTCGTGCTGTTTAATGTCACTAGAAAAAAAAGACACGGGAAGCAGCACATCCCAGAATGTATTTATTTACATTACATGCTCTAGTAGTGCATGGTCTATCAGTCACCTTATGGTGATCTGAATAGCATACCATCCCTGTGTTCGTTTTGGGGAGGGGAGAACGTGTCGTTACTCTGCCTGCGCACCATCTGTGCTCTCGTGGAGATTTTCCTTGGAGTTTCAAACAAAAGAAATAACTAAACTAATGGGGCTTCCAAAAGACATCAGTTAATCAACGCTGGACGCAGATCCTCCAACCCCAGAGACTCTCTGTGCCTGCGCTGCCTGAGGTGGACCGCCAACTCACTGTCATGTCCAGGACTTGATTGTTGAAACAGACGAAAAGATCGAGGTGGACAAAATCGTCCAAATATCTGATTGTTTCTACAGAAATGAGGAGAGGAGACTCTGCACACCGTGCCAGTGGAGAGGCTGGCTGTCAGGAACGAGGGGGATGAATTCCCAGAAGAATGATTATAATCTGAAACGTTTGGCAGAGCCAGAGACGCTAGATTTATGTTTGAAATTACGATTGGACATCCACACAGAGAGTGGGAATGGTTTGTAGAATATTTTGTCTGGTGTAGGTTCCACAGGAGGTTGGTGGCACCTTAATTGTGGAGGTTGGGCTCATGGTAATGACTGGAGCGGATTCAGTGGAATGGTATCAAAAAATCCAACACATGGTTTCCAGGTGTTTGATGTCATTCCATTTGCTCCGTTCCGGCCATTATTATGAGCAGTTCTCCCCTCAGCAGCCTCCACTGGTAGGTTTCACTGCAGCATGCAATCCAGAGCGTCTCTCGTTCCACGAACAATCCCTGCTTGTCCTTATTACCCATTTCTGAGAACTGGTATTTATTGAGGACTATTTGAAAAGAGTTTATTTCCAAAATGCTATATCCACCAAGTTTTCACATGTGTGTTTTATTCATCATAAATGAATGGTTATGGGTATCTTCATGTGTGTGTCAAATATTACTGATCTCATATTTTTTCGATGTGTATTAAAATGGGTATTTAAAGTAACCATTGTTTAGCTGAAATGGAATGTTGGTATCCTGTGTATTTAACATATGAATTGAACACATCATAAATCTAGCCTCATGCTATAGTGTTTGGTTAGAGTAAGATCTCGTACTGAATGGCACGCTATTCCTAACCCTTCACCTCCCTTGTGACTATAGTGTCAATGGCTATTCCTTACCCTTCACCTCCACTGTGACTATAGTGTCAATGGCTATTCCTAACCCTTCACCTCCACTATGACTATAGTGTCAATGGCTATTCCTTACCCTTCACCTCCACTGTGACTATAGTGTCAATGGCTATTCCTTACCCTTCACCTCCACTGTGACTATAGTGTCAATGGCTATTCCTTACCCTTCACCTCCACTGTGACTATAGTGTCAATGGCTATTCCTTACCCTTCACCTCCACTGTGACTATAGTGTCAATGGCTATTCCTTACCCTTCACCTCCACTGTGACTATAGTGTCAATGGCTATTCCTAACCCTTCACCTCCTGTGACTATAGTGTCAATGGCTATTCCTTACCCTTCACCTCCACTGTGACTATAGTGTCAATGGCTATTCCTAACCCTTCACCTCCACTATGACTATAGTGTCAATGGCTATTCCTACCCTTCACCTCACTGTGACTATAGTGTCAATGGCTATTCCTTACCCTTCACCTCCACTGTGACTATAGTGTCAATGGCTATTCCTAACCCTTCACCTCCACTGTGACTATAGTGTCAATGGCTATTCCTTACCCTTCACCTCCACTGTGACTATAGTGTCAATGGCTATTCCTAACCCTTCACCTCCACTGTGACTATAGTGTCAATGGCTATTCCTTACCCTTCACCTCCACTGTAACTATAGTGTCAATGGCTATTCCTAACCCTTCACCTCCACTGTGACTATAGTGTCAATGGCTATTCCTAACCCTTCACCTCCACTGTGACTATAGTGTCAATGGCTATTCCTAACCCTTCACCTCCACTGTGACTATAGTGTCAATGGCTATTCCTTACCCTTCACCTCCACTGTGACTATAGTGTCAATGGCTATTCCTAACCCTTCACCTCCACTGTGACTATAGTGTCAATGTCTATTCCTTACCCTTCACCTCCACTGTAACTATAGTGTCAATGGCTATTCCTTACCCTTCACCTCCACTGTAACTATAGTGTCAATGGCTATTCCTAACCCTTCACCTCCACTGTAACTATAGTGTCAATGGCTATTCCTTACCCTTCACCTCCACTGTAACTATAGTGTCAATGGCTATTCCTAACCCTTCACCTCCACTGTAACTATAGTGTCAATGGCTATTCCTTACCCTTCACCTCCACTGTAACCATAGTGACAATGGCTATTCCTAACCCTTCACCTCCACTGTAACTATAGTGTCAATGGCTATTCCTAACCCTTCACCTCCACTGTGACCATAGTGACAATGGCTATTCCTAACCCTTCACCTCCACTGTAACTATAGTGTCAATGGCTATTCCTTACCCTTCACCTCCACTGTAACTATAGTGTCAATGGCTATTCCTTACCCTCCAGCTCCACTATCAGCTTGGTGTCAATGGCTATTCCTAACCTCACTCACTATCATAGTGACAATGGCTATTCCTTACCCTTCACTCACTATCAGCGTAGTGTCAATGGCTATTCTTACCCTCCAGCTCCACTATCAGCTTGGTGTCAATGGCTATTCCTTACCCTTCACCTTCACTGTGACCATAGTGACAATGGCTATTTCTTACCCTTCAGCTCCACTATCAGCTTGGTGTCAATGGCTATTCCTAACCCTTCACCTTCACTGTGACCATAGTGACAATGGCTATTCCTTACCCTTCACTCCACTATCAGCTGTCAATGGCTATTCCTAACCCTTCACCTTCACTGTGACCATAGTGACAATGGCTATTCCTTACCCTTCACCTCCACTGTGACTATAGTGTCAATGGCTATTCCTAACCCTTCAGCTTCACTGTGACCATAGTGACAATGGCTATTCCTTACCCTTCACCTCCACTGTGACTATAGTGTCAATGGCTATTCCTAACCCTTCACCTCCACTGTGACCATAGTGTCAATGGCTATTCCTAACCCTTCAGCTCCACTATCAGCGTAGTGACAATGGCTATTCCTTACCCTTCAGCTCCACTGTGACCATAGTGTCAATGTCTATTCCTAACCCTTCAGCTCCACTATCAGCGTAGTGTCAATGGCTATTCCTTACCCTTCACCTCCACTGTGACCATAGTGTCAATGGCTATTCCTTACCCTCCAGCTCCACTATCAGCTTGGTGTCAATGGCTATTCCTAACCCTTCACCTTCACTGTGATCATAGTGACAATGGCTATTCCTTACCCTTCAGCTCCACTATCAGCGTAGTGTCAATGGCTATTCCTTACCCTCCAGCTCCACTATCAGCTTGGTGTCAATGGCTATTCCTTACCCTTCACCTTCACTGTGACCATAGTGACAATGGCTATTTCTTACCCTTCAGCTCCACTATCAGCGTAGTGTCAATGGCTATTCCTAACCCTTGACCTTCACTGTGACCATAGTGACAATGGCTATTTCTTACCCTTCAGCTCCACTATCAGCTTGGTGTCAATGGCTATTCCTAACCCTTCACCTTCACTGTGACCATAGTGACAATGGCTATTCCTTACCCTTCACCTCCACTGTGACTATAGTGTCAATGGCTATTCCTAACCCTTCACCTTCACTGTGACCATAATGACAATGGCTATTCCTTACCCTTCACCTCCACTGTGACTATAGTGTCAATGGCTATTCCTAACCCTTCACCTCCACTGTGACCATAGTGTCAATGGCTATTCCTAACCCTTCAGCTCCACTATCAGCGTAGTGACAATGGCTATTCCTTACCCTTCAGCTCCACTGTGACCATAGTGTCAATGGCTATTCCTTACCCTTCAGCTCCACTGTGACCATAGTGTCAATGGCTATTCCTAACCCTTCACCTTCACTGTGACCATAGTGTCAATGGCTATTCCTAACCCTTCACCTTCACTGTGACCATAGTGTCAATGGCTATTCCTTACCCTTCAGCTCCACTATCAGTGCAGTGTCAATGGCTATTCCTTACCCTTCAGCTCCACTATCAGCGCAGTGTCAATGGCTATTCCTTACCCTTCAGCTCCACTATCAGCGTAGTGTCAATGGCTATTCCTAACCCTTCAGCTCCACTATCAGCTTGGTGTCAATGGCTATTCCTAACCCTTCACCTTCACTGTGACCATAGTGACAATGGCTATTCCTTACCCTTCAGCTCCACTGTGACTATAGTGTCAATGGCTATTCCGTACCCTCCAGCTCCACTATCAGCTTGGTGTCAATGGCTATTCCTTACCCTTCACCTCCACTGTGACCATAGTGTCAATGGCTATTCCTTACCCTTCAGCTCCACTATCAGCGTAGTGTCAATGGCTATTCCTTACCCTTCAGCTCCACTATCAGCGTAGTGACAATGGCTATTCCTTACCCTTCAGCTCCACTATCAGCGTAGTGACAATGGCTATTCCTTACCCTTCAGCTCCACTATCAGCTTGGTGTCAATGGCTATTCCTTACCCTTCAGCTCCACTATCAGCATAGTGTCAATGGCTATTCCTAACCCTTCAGCTCCACTATCAGCTTGGTGTCAATGGCTATTTCTTACCCTTCACCTCCACTGTGACCATAGTGTCAATGGCTATTCCTAACCCTTCAGCTCCACTATCAGCTTGGTGTCAATGGCTATTCCTTACCCTTCAGCTCCACTATGAGCATAGTGTCAATGGCTATTCCTTACCCTTCACCTCCACTGTGACCATAGTGTCAATGGCTATTCCTTACCCTTCAGCTCCACTATCAGCTTGGTGTCAATGGCTATTCCTAACCCTTCACCTCCACTGTGACCATAGTGTCAATGGCTATTCCTTACCCTTCACCTCCACTGTGACCATAGTGTCAATGGCTATTCCTAACCCTTCACCTCCACTGTGACCATAGTGTCAATGGCTATTCCTAACCCTTCACCTCCACTGTGACCATAGTGTCAATGGCTATTCCTTACCCTTCAGCTCCACTATCAGCTTGGTGTCAATGGCTATTCCTAACCCTTCACCTCCACTGTGACCATAGTGTCAATGGCTATTCCTTACCCTTCACCTCCACTGTGACCATAGTGTCAATGGCTATTCCTTACCCTTCACCTCCACTGTGACCATAGTGTCAATGGCTATTCCTTACCCTTCACCTCCACTATCAGCTTGGTGTCAATGGCTATTCCTAACCCTTCACCTCCACTGTGACCATAGTGTCAATGGCATTTCCTTACCCTTCAGCTCCACTATCAGCTTGGTGTCAATGGCTATTCCTTACCCTTCACCTCCACTGTGACCATAGTGTCAATGGCTATTCCTTACCCTTCAGCTCCACTATCAGCTTGGTGTCAATGGCTATTCCTAACCCTTCACCTCCACTGTGACCATAGTGTCAATGGCTATTCCTAACCCTTCACCTCCACTGTGACCATAGTGTCAATGGCTATTCCTTACCCTTCACCTCCACTGTAACTATAGTGTCAATGGCTATTCCTTACCCTTCACCTCCACTGTGACCATAGTGTCAATGGCTATTCCGTACCCTCCAGCTCCACTATCAGCTTGGTGTCAATGGCTATTCCTTACCCTTCACCTCCACTGTGACCATAGTGTCAATGGCTATTCCTTACCCTTCAGCTCCACTATCAGCGTAGTGTCAATGGCTATTCCTTACCCTTCAGCTCCACTATCAGCGTAGTGACAATGGCTATTCCTTACCCTTCAGCTCCACTATCAGCGTAGTGACAATGGCTATTCCTTACCCTTCAGCTCCACTATCAGCTTGGTGTCAATGGCTATTCCTTACCCTTCAGCTCCACTATCAGCATAGTGTCAATGGCTATTCCTAACCCTTCAGCTCCACTATCAGCTTGGTGTCAATGGCTATTCCTTACCCTTCAGCTCCACTATGAGCATAGTGTCAATGGCTATTCCTTACCCTTCACCTCCACTGTGACCATAGTGTCAATGGCTATTCCTTACCCTTCAGCTCCACTATCAGCTTGGTGTCAATGGCTATTCCTAACCCTTCACCTCCACTGTGACCATAGTGTCAATGGCTATTCCTTACCCTTCACCTCCACTGTGACCATAGTGTCAATGGCTATTCCTAACCCTTCACCTCCACTGTGACCATAGTGTCAATGGCTATTCCTTACCCTTCAGCTCCACTATCAGCTTGGTGTCAATGGCTATTCCTAACCCTTCACCTCCACTGTGACCATAGTGTCAATGGCTATTCCTTACCCTTCAGCTCCACTATCAGCATAGTGTCAATGGCTATTCCTAACCCTTCAGCTCCACTATCAGCTTGGTGTCAATGGCTATTCCTAACCCTTCACCTCCACTATGACCATAGTGTCAATGGCTATTTCTTACCCTTCACCTCCACTGTGACCATAGTGTCAATGGCTATTCCTTACCCTTCAGCTCCACTGTGACCATAGTGTCAATGGCTATTCCTAACCCTTCAGCTCCACTATCAGCGCAGTGTCAATGGCTATTCCTTACCCTTCAGCTCCACTATCAGCGTAGTGTCAATGGCTATTCCTTACCCTCCAGCTCCACTATCAGCGTAGTGACAATGGCTATTCCTTACCCTCCAGCTCCACTATCAGCGTAGTGACAATGGCTATTCCTTACCCTTCAGCTCCACTATCAGCGTAGTGTCAATGGCTATTCCTTACCCTTCAGCTCCACTATCAGCGTAGTGTCAATGGCTATTCCTTACCCTTCAGCTCCACTATCAGCGTAGTGTCAATGGCTATTCCTTACCCTCCAGCTCCACTATCAGTGTAGTGTCAATGGCTATTCCTTACCCTTCACATCCACTGTGACCACAGTGTCAATGGCTATTTCTTACCCTCCAGCTCCACTATCAGCGTAGTGACAATGGCTATTCCTTACCCTTCAGCTCCACTATCATTTTGGTGTCAATGGCTATTCCTACCCTTCAGCTCCACTATCAGCTTGGTGTCAATGGCTATTCCTTACCCTTCACATCCACTGTGACCATAGTGTCAATGGCTATTCCTTACCCTTCACCTCCACTGTGACCATAGTGTCAATGGCTATTCCTAACCCTTCACCTCCACTGTGACCATAGTGTCAATGGCTATTCCTTACCCTCCAGCTCCACTATCAGCGTAGTGACAATGGCTATTCCTTACCCTTCAGCTCCAGTATCAGCTTGGTGTCAATGGCTATTCCTTACCCTTCACCTCCACTGTGACCATAGTGTCAATGGCTATTCCTTACCCTCCAGCTCCACTATCAGCGTAGTGACAATGGCTATTCCTTACCCTTCAGCTCCACTATCAGCGTAGTGACAATGGCTATTCCTTACCCTTCAGCTCCACTATCAGCTTGGTGACAATGGCTATTCCTAACCCTTCAGCTCCACTATCAGCGTAGTGTCAATGGCTATGCCTTACCCTTCAGCTCCAGTATCAGCTTGGTGTCAATGGCTATTCCTTACCCTTCAGCTCCACTATCAGCTTGGTGTCAATGGCTATTCCTTACCCTTCAGCTCCACTATCAGTGTATTGTCAATGGCTATTCCTTACCCTTCAGCTCCACTATCAGCTTGGTATGAATGGCTATTCCTTACCCTTCAGCTCCACTATCAGCTTGGTGTCAATGGCTATTCCTTACCCTTCAGCTCCACTATCAGCTTGGTGTCAATGGCTATTCCTAAACCTTCAGCTCCACTATCAGCGTAGTGACAATGGCTATTCCTTACCCTTCACCTCCACTATCAGCTTGGTGTCAATGGCTATTCCTTACCCTTCAGCTCCACTATCAGCTTGGTGTCAATGGCTATTCCTAACCCTTCAGCTCCACTGTCAATATGACATTCTACCTGCTACACAGAGCTCATTGTTTGAGAGTGGAGAGCAACAGAGGGGAATGGCATCTTTATTCTATTTCCCCTATTATATTGTACCATATTCATCGATTATGCGTAAGTACAATAGCTTTGGTCCTGTTTTCGCAAGTACTTATACATTTTTTGCTAGTGCTAAATGATCCTCTAATTACACAAGTTTCTTTTGTTTACATTATGAACATAGTCAATGTAGCTAGCTAGAGTTTCTGCTAGCTAGAAGCTTCTTGACTTCATACTGTCAGGACCGACGCCGGAGATGAGAAGCAGGTACGGGGAGTCAACATTTAATCAGGAAACAGACAAAGACCAAGACAAGAACAAAGCTGTTCTTGTCTTGGTCTTTGTCTGTTTCCTGATTAAATGTACACAGGTACAAAACGACAAACGACAATTAATGCTGTAGCAGGGAACAGAGCGGGGAACCAGACCGATATAGGGGAGGTAATGACAGAGGTGATTGAGTCCAGGTGAGTCCAATAATCACAGATGCGCATGACGGGGGGGAAGGCAGGTGTGTGTAATGATGGTGGCAGGAGTGAGTAATGTTGGGGAGCCTGGCGCCTTCGAGCGGGAGCGGGAGCAGGTGTGACACATCCAACTTAGTAAAATAACCAGTGGTGTCTAGTCCAGGCCATATGCAACCAAAATCGACTTTATTTCTCATTATTTTAATTCACAAGATAAAATTAACAGGTGCGTCAGCCGTCATTGAACCTTGGCAATTCTTGAGCTTAGACGCTGCCAATGGAAGTGACGCAGTGCGTGCGCAACACGGGCAGTATAGCAGCTTTCATTTATTTTAAAGGAAGCATTCTCTCAATGGCAGATGGCTGATGGCAATGCCAGATGCACAATGGCTGTACTGTAGTAGGGTGGTTATATAGTGACCTGCTTTTGACCAGAGCCCATATTACTGTGTCGATACATTTTTTAACATGTATTTTTTTAATATTGATGTCACAAATGTATCATTCGTACCGTTTTTTAATTTAAAATATTATTATTTTTCACACCCTGAAGTGCTAGTTTTTTCTCTGAGTGAGGCAGATATATCTAGTTTTGCAACAAAATGTGATTGTTTGTCTCTCTGAAATGAAACTACCTAGTGATAGTATTCAAACAAATACATGTCTGTCATTTACCAACCCTATGCCATGATTAGATTGAGAAAAAAACACACCAATCTCTTACATCATTTCTTTAAACAAAAAAAGTGAATTTACCCATATTTTTGAAAATGGATATACTGTATAGCGTTTTGGAATGAAACTTAATTTCTACATACAGGGAGATGCAGGATATGTGAGATTGTAAATGTGCTGTGTTGATCATATCTGCTTGAATGAGAGTCATTAACATGGAATGAGGATGATGTCAAAGATGGCAGGTTATGGTTCTAAGACAGACTGTGAGTTTAACAAAATACAAAGCATTTTAGAAAAGTGAATTACTGAAAAAGGCCAACGGATGGGGTAGAAAGAGGTAGACAAATGAAAAAAACCCTGGGAGAACATACTGTATATTTGGCCTTTTCTAAGCAGGGGGCAAGGTTTCAATTAGGAGGACATTAGCCTGTCCTCCCTGGGACCAGAATTGTGGGCCGGCTAGTGTCTCTTGATGTTTAATGGCGACTTCTATGGCTTTATGACATCCAGAGCCATGACACACTGCACAACACTGCAATCAATGCATGTTTCTCATTTTGGAGGGAAAAAACTATCTCGGAGAAAGAGGTTACATAACAAAGAGATGCAAGAAGGCTATCAGCAACTAATGATTACTTATGAACTGACTTGTTGTCACGATCGTCTTTGGGTGAGAGATTGGACCAAGGCGCAGCGCGTGAAAAATACATCTTCTCTTTATTATAAGAAGAAAAATGAAACAAAACAACAAACAGACGACCGTGAAGCTATAAATACAGATAGTGCTGACACAAACACTACACATAGACAATTACCCACAAAACAGCTAAAGCCTATGGTTGCCTTAAATATGGCTCCCAATCAGAGACAACAATAACCAGCTGTCTCTAATTGAGACCCAATTCAGGCAACCATAGACTTTCCTAGACACCTACACTGAACACTAAAACATCTACTCTACTAAACCCCCTAAACCATACAACACCCTAGACCAGGGGTGTCAAACTCATTCCACGGAGGGCCTAGTGTCTGCAGGTTTTTGGTTTTTCCTTTCAATAAAGCCCTAGACAACCAGGTGTGGGGAGTTCCTAACTAATTAGTGATGTTAATTCATCAATCAAGTACAAGGGAGGAGCGAAAACCCGCAGACACTCGGCCCCCCGTGGAATGAGTTTGACACCTGTGCCCTAGACAATACAAAAACACACAAACTTCCCCATGTCACACCCTGACCTAACTAAAATAATAATGAAAACAAAGATAACTAAGGCCAGGGTGTGACACTTGTCTACAATCCTTCAACATCGGGACGAGGTCATTCCCACATTCTTATTTTTTATTTTACAGTAGTTAGTTATACTCCTGCTTGAAATAATCTGGCATAACGTTTTTGCACTTAGCTGTGCTGATGACAACTGTGATTGACTTATCCAACTTTCTGAAAACGTGTGATTGCTAATGTCCGTTCACTGTTATTGCAGGCCCCAAATGTTTCACTTTATGACCAGTCGAATGAGAACAGAATGTTTTCATATGTCCGCCTTCATCTGAATGGAAGAATTGTCTCTGAAATGGGGAATCTAAGAATTATACTGTATGACATATTTCCATCACATCTTGGCTAAAATGAGAATGTACTCAGTACAGTACAAGAACTTGTAATTGCTCAAATGTTCCACATAGGGGCCAATATAATAATGGTAACCAGTGACGTTCACCCATGGCAAAGCTCAAAAGCTTTTTGCAGGTTTTTTATGTCATCATCAAAGCGAAGCAGGGGGACACAATGGTGACATAACGAGATCCCCGTTCATCTAGCATTATAAAAACACAACATCAAATGTCAATCAATTCTAAACCATATCAATAGCTGGCACCAGGGACTTACTAATATCAGACTCAAGTCATACTTTACCAGACAAAAGGCAACAATGTATGAAAGAAAGTCTCCCAGTCAAACTGTGTCCGTTTACAGTCCATACAACAGGCCCACAAAGTTTTAAATGCAGAGTACAATTAGTCACGCATGGTCTGCTCTGGCACAGAAACCATACCGTAGAAACAGACTGTAAACAACATCACATTTCACAGCACTTGTGGTTATGGTTTCAGATCTGAAGACTCCTATACAGCTTACCAGTTACAGCTACTCTGTGGCTGCAGCTGACCCCAAGGTCAGGCCTACTGTACGCTCCACGTGTGACAGACACGTCTCGCTTCCAGCTGACATGACACATTTGGCTGGCGGTGGCGACGTTGTGTCATTGTCACTCAGGAAACCTCTGGCTGGGGACAAATGACCTCGTCCACCTAATAAAAGACATCTGTAAGCACCGACATCATGTCAAGACTGGAGCAAAAATAAATGGCGAAATCAAGAGTGAAATATCACTGGAGTCAGCATGAGCTTTTTAAATCATCCTATGATTAGCAGCTGAAGACAGGTGGACAGTCTCTAACGTGTTAAGTTAATGTGTGTGTAGAGTTGTGTTGGCTTCCACAAAAGCTACCTGTCACTGTGGCCGGATTTATGTTCAGTGCTTCTAAGTTACGCAATGCATGATTTAAACAAAAGTCCTGAGTTACAGTACACGCAGATCTCAAGTTAGGACGCTAATGGAATTATGGTCGTCTTTTGTAACCCATCCTGCTTTATCCACCTCCTAGTGGAAAGGTATAGGAGTACCAATATCACACGGCAGACCTCGCCAGACCAATCCTCGCCAAAGATCAGTTTAGAGCTCACGATCAATAAATCTCACCGCAGCCTAGGGCTGCAGGGCCAAACACCAGGGGGATCGATGTCTTCTGAACCTCTCCAATAGGAAATACTGTGTTCTCTCTCCCTCTAAAATCAGTCATTCTCACAGTCATGGATCTGGGTCAGTTCCCTTCACCCCATGGATAGCATCTCCATGTCACCACCCCCTCTCTGTTTACCTGGCTGTTCATAACTGCTCTTACATAACCTGCACTTTAAGGTTATGAAAACATAACAGCTAAAATAAGGCAGAGAAGTGCGTCATACTGTAAGTTCCCCGTTTATAGACCCGTCATCACACTAGGGGCTCTGGACCGGGAAGTGCCGCCTGCGCGAGGGAGAGCTGGGTTGTTTTTCCACCTGAGGGGGACTGGGGTCTATTTTAAAAACACTACTTTCCCACACGGCTCTGTAAATGAAAGTTGAAGTGCAGTGGGTTGGAGAGCGTAGATAGAAGAAAGCACTGGAAGGTGTCCATGGAGAAGGTTTCATCTGTGAACCTTTGACACTTAGCAGTAAACTCTCCAGGTGACTGACTGGGTTTAGGTCTCAGAGAGTGAACCAAAGGCCTGTAGAGTGAAGCAAAAGCCTGAAGGTTAGCAGCCTGCAAACACCTACTTTGTCAAAACGGAGTGAATGATAGAGGGCGAATAGGGCCTGTATTCAATCAACATGGACAACCTGCTCAAACTTCTGGGTATCAAAAAAACATACATATTCACATGGTATCGACATAGCAACAGTGTTATTACAGTGCAGGTACGCATTGTTACATAATACTTGCTGTACAGTACTGTTATACCTCTTTGTGCCAAGCACAATAAACAGATCACTTCCTCCTACAGTGCCTGAGGTGACATAAAACCATTAGGTAGATGATTAGTAGCCATTTTAACAGTAACTACATCCGGGCACTTAGTCTGCTAAGTAATTTACAAGGAGTAAGTATTAAGAGCTCATTTCAGTACATTGTTCCCTCTGGGCTCGTCAGTAGCTCTGACTGCTCCTGTCATTCTTGTTCATTAACTTTTATGCACCATTTCTTATGATTTAATTACCATTTAGGTGCATAGTTACCAAGTATTTACATGGTTGAAAAAGGTATTGCAAAAGGATGCGATACCAAAATAACCTTTGACTTTAACAGGCTTTTCAATGTTTGTTCAGCAATGATGATGTTGCCTAGCTCTAGCTTATACTGCAATAAAGCATTTACATAATTCCCTCATAAGTGGAAGATGTGTTTGCAGCAAGCTGAATCGTCTGCTTCTGATGAGCAATTTGTCATGTTTAAATGTGCTTTTTATACATGATACAGGGCACTTGAGAAAGTCCCTTTTTCTAATCTAAAACAGTTCTCCTAAGGGAGTATTAGACTAGACAAAGCCAGCCCATGGCCTCACTACATTTTCCTCTCCTCATTCCCACTTTACTCCAGCTGCCAAGCCCTCCTCTTCCTTCTCTTCTTCGGCGAAGAGGAGACAGTAGACGTAACCAATCTGTGACTTTCAGTAAATGGATTAAAGTCAGAGACAGACATGGTGTCTTCAATCTGACATACATTGTTGATAGATGTCCGTTTAAGATGATTGGTTAATGATTTTTGTGAAGTTTCCTTTTTTGTGGTTTGCATGTTGCAACACAATACATCTGTTTGTCACACCCTGATCTGTTTCACTTGTTCCTGTGATTGTCTCCACCTCCTCCAGGTGTGGCTTATTTTCCCCAGTGCATTTATCCCTGTGTTTCCTGTCTCTCTGTGCCAGTTCGTCTTGTATGTTTAAGTCAAGTCAACCAGCATGTTTTTTCCATACTCCTTTTGCTATTCTCCTTTTTCTAGTCCTCCCGGTTTTGACCCTTGCCTGTTCTCTGGACTTTGTACCCGCCTGCCTGCCTTGACCACGAGCCTGTCTGCCACTCTGTACCTCCTTTTGCCTGACCATTCTCTTGCCTACCCCTTTGGATTAATAAACATTTTAAGACTCCAACCATCTGCCTCCCGTGTCTGCATCTGGGTCTCGCCTTGTGTCATGATACTGTTCTCTTACTGTGGAGTAAATCTACGTCAAACCCATCAGCAGAGGGGCCTCACCGTTTTAGGTAATAAACAAACAACCAAAATCTGTATTTGAACTTTTTTTTCTTAGATATTGAGCAGAACATCTAACTTCCTTTTGTACATTTTTAGGATTTGTCAGGATTTGAAGACATCTGCCACGTCTACTCCCGCTCCCCCTCTCCGGTGCTTGACGTTGCCGGTCTACTAACCACCGGTCCTGGCAACCCATCTTTACACACACCTGGCAACCTTCATTACGCACACCTGCGCCTCATAATTTCCCTGATTACTTCCCCTTTATTTAGCCCTCCCTTGTCATCCATACTTAGGTGTTATTGGTTTTTCTCTCACGTGCAGAACGCGTCCCAGGTTTGTTCTTTTGTATCTGTTCAGTGTTAAAACTCACCTTCTGCACCTGCTTTCTGACTCCCTGCGTATACATTACAGAATAACACCTCGCAATATGGAAGCAGCAGAAGATTCAACTCTCTTCCAGACGGTTAACTTCTTGCGAATATAGGGGGTGCTGTTTCGACTTAGTGAAAATTGGTCTCCAAATTAAACTGCCTCGTACTCAATTCTTGCTCGTACAATATGCATATTATTATTACAATTGGATAGAAAACAATCTCTAGTTTCTAAAACCGTTTGAATTATGTCTGTGGGTGAACCAGAACTCTTTCTGCAGCGAAATCCATGACAGGCACTGCGAAGGTCTGAAAATTAGGCTCTGTTCTCAGATCAGTTTAAAGCTCTGTATGTATCCTATGGGTCGACATGAACTGCACCCGCCTTCCCCTGGATGTCAGTAACCAATGAGAAGTGGAATGGAGTGTCTACGTAGCTCTCAGAGTTTATAAAAGGCCAAGGAACGAGGGGACCTCTCTTTTCGACGTTCGTCATGGCGCAAAGCAGGACCTCAGAATGGCATTTTGAAACGCTCAGTTATCGACCTTAGATATATCCGTCTGTAATTTAATTCGATATAGGTGTTAGAAACATCATAACGAAGTTATTTTAAACCGAGTTATATCAGTTTATGCGAGTATATTGCTATTTTCGGAATTTCCTTAGTATTGCGTTTGGAGGATTTGGGCATGCTGTGGCCACATAGCTATTGTTAGCTGCTAATTCCGAAGTTGAAGACGACGTTTTACAACCAAGCAGCGATTCTTTTGGACAAGGGACCACTTGCACAAGATTCTGATGGAAGCTCGTCCAAAAGTAAGAGCTATTTATGATGTTATTCCGTATTTATGTGGAAAAATGTAAACGGATTTGTCCGCCATTATTGCGGCACTAGTCTGGCTGTAACGCACACTGTATGTCTAGTAACGTTAATTTTTAAAATCTAACTCAGCGGTTGCATTAATAACTAATGCATCTTTCATTTCATGTCCAACCTGTATTTTTTAGTCAAGTTTACGATTATTTATTGATTAGATTAGGTGCCTTTCCAAGATGGCGCCGGCCAGAATGCATGACCTGTTGCCACTGATCACATTGTATAACCACGATTTGTGCTGCTAAATATGCACATTTTCGAACAAAACCTATATGGATTGTGTAATATGATGTTACAGGACTGTCATCTGAAGAATTCTGAGAAGGTTAGTGAAAAATTTATTTATTTTGGTGGTGAATATGTAACGGATGTGAAATGGCTAGCTAGTTAGCGGGTACGCGCTAGTAGCGTTTCAATCAGTTACGTCACTTGCTCTGAAAACCTAGATATAGTGTTGCCCCTTGCTCTGCAAAAGCCGTGGCCTTTGTGGAGCGATGGGTAACGATGCTTCGTGGGCGACCGTTGTTGAAGTGTGCAGAGGGTCCCTGGTTCGCGCCCGTGTCGGGGCGAGGGGACGGTTTAAAGTTATACTGTTACATTGATGCTGTTGACCCGGATCACTGGTTGCTGCGGAAAAGGAGGAGGTTGAAAGGGGGGTGAGTGTAACGGATGTGAAATGGCTAGCTAGTTAGCGGGTACGCGCTAGTAGCGTTTCAATCAGTTACGTCACTTGCTCTGAAAACCTAGATATAGTGTTGCCCCTTGCTCTGCAAGGGCCGCGGCTTTTGTGGAGCGATGGGTAACGACGCTTCGTGGGTGTCAGTTGTTGATGTGTGCAGAGGGTCCCTGGTTCGCGCCCGAGGTCGGGGCGAGGGGACGTACTAAAGTTATACTGTTACAAATACGTTATCGCTGTGTTTGGCTGGAATCAATGCTGTTGTCTGGTTTGCTATTGTGGTAAGCTAATATAACGATATATTGTGTTTTCGCTGTAAAACACTTAGAAAATCTGAAATATTGTCTTGATTCACAAGATCTGTGTCTTTCAATTGCTGTACGCTGTGTATTTTTAAGAAATGTTTTATGATGAGTAATTAGCTAATACACGATGGTCTCTGTAGTTATTCTAGTCATTTTAGTGAGAGTTGTGATGGGGGCTGCAATTGTAAACTATGATTTATACCTGAAATATGCACATTTTTCTAACAAAACATATGCTATACAATAAATATGTTATCAGACTGTCATCTGATGAAGTTTTTTCTTGGTTAGTGGCTATTTATATCTTTATTTGGTCGAATTGGTGATAGCTACTGATGGAGTGAAAATATGGTGGAGCAAGAAAAATGGTGTCTTTTGCTAACGTGGTTAGCTAATAGATTTACATATTGTGTCTTCCCTGTAAAACATTTTAAAAATCAGAAATGGTGGCTAGATTCACAAGAAGTGTATCTTTCATCTGGTGTCTTGGACTTGTGATTTAATGATATTTAGATGCTAGTATTTACTTGTGACGCTATGCTAGGCTATGCTAGTCAGCTTTTTTACTGGTGGGGGTGCTCCCGGACCCGGGTTTCTGAGGAAGTAGAGGTTAATGAACAAGGTCATCTACTCCAACACCACGACCAGCTGGCGAAACTGAGTACGGCCATGGAGGAGGTCCTCTGTGTTCTCCACCGCCTCGACACCACCAACGAGGCTCTCCATACCCCTATCAGAGGGCCTCCTACCACGGGTCGTACAAGTGAGCCAGTCCCCCATCCTACCCAGCCGTCCCCCCAGGTCAGAGCTGCCCGACTGTCCCTTCCGGAGAAATATAATGGTACTCCATCAAAATGCCGTGGCTTACTACTCCAGTGCTCCCTCTAGTTTGTCTATCAGATGGGAGCTCCCACCACCAAGAGGTCCAAGGTTGCCACGGTCATTTCCCTGCTGACCGGATGGGTGTTGGTGTGGGCTACGGCCATCTGGGAGGAAGGAGAGGAGGAGCTGGGTTCGTAAGAGAGGTTCATGGCTTTGTTCAGGGCAGTCTTCGACCATCCTCCAGAGGGCAGAGAGGGAGGTGAGCGACTTTTCCAGCTCTGGCAAGGTGCCCAGACCGGCAGGATGCCAAGAGCCTCACCTTTCGCCTGTGGCAGCCTCCAGCCGATGGAATGAGCCGGCGCTCCGCATCTCTATTCCGTAGTGGTCTGCGAGAGGAGGTCCAGACAGACTTGGCATGTCGGGATGACAACATATCCTTGGACACTCACCTCGATGGCCATCCGTCTGGATAACTTTCTTCGGGAGCGCAGATGTCCACCTCGCCACTCGCCTCCATCCTTTGCCTGTCCTGAGGCAGAGCCTGAACCCAAGGAGTTAGGGGCCACACATCTCTCTGCGGCAGAGCGGCGTTGCCAGAGACAGCTGGGGCTCTGTCCCTATTGCGGCCAGGAACCCGCTAGAGCAGAGGGGCGGCCCCGTGATCTTCCGTCTCCCAGGGTAGACGTGAATATTCCATTATTATCGTTATCCCGCCAAACCCTTTCTTGTTCCTAATTCACTGGCTGGCTGTCCCTCAAGTGCTGTCTATACAGCTCTAGTGGACTCCGGTGCTGCTGGGAACCAGGCCCTCGCCTCCTCCTTGAACTTAACCTCATACCCGCTCTCCTCTTCTCCTTTTCCTGTCCAAGCCCTAGATACACGACCATTGGGATCCGGCATAATTACGCACATCACCGCACCACTCATCCTCACCGTGGGACCCACGCACCAGGAAAGCCTTTCCTTATTCATCCCCACCGCACCCGTACACAAGGTAATCCTTGGCCTTCTGTGGATCCAACGTCACAATCCCACTATCTCATGGTCAAGCATGAAAATCACCACCTGGGGACCGGGATGTTGGAGGACCTGCTTCCCTGTTCCATGCCGGTTGAGAGTCCTGTATGTGCCCTACCAATCGGACCTCCTGTATCGTTGGCCCCGTGTTTTGTGACGTAGATGTGGACATCCGCCAGGCTCTGCAGAGGGAACCTGCTCCTGCCACCTGCCCTCCAGAACGCATCTACGTCCCCACGGGGGTGAGAGAGCGGTTGATGACCTGGGCACATACATTTTTCGCCACTAGACATCCAGGTATCACCCGCACCATCCAATCCTTCTGAGAAGTACTGGTGGCCCACCTTGCCACAGGACGTCGCCCACTAGGTCTCTCCAGAGATGTTTGTTGTTGTTGAACGCTGTCGAATGCCAAAAGCTGGTTTCTATATGACAGTGTTTTTATATACTTTTATTTTATTTTGAATCCTGCGGCTCTGTTGGGCTAAATTGCTGTGAGCACTGCTATCTGTCCCTGGATCAGGCCAGATTCCATATAGGGGGAGAGACGGCGAAAGCCCAGCTAGCCTAGCTGGCTCGGCGGTCTCAAATGGAGGCTGCTATTGAACGTTTCCAGCGTTGCAGGAGCTGTGTTTACTTTGCTTTGTTCCGGGACAATGTGGACCGCGCTTACTTTCAATGTTGCAACTTCTTGCTTGCGGAGGACTACAGGAGCGAAGTAGCTACTCTTCGCAAGCAAGTAGCAAACCTACATATGCTACTGGGGAACCCACGCCCACCTACTTTTTATTTTCTTCCACCCCAGTAGCTGGACGCCGCTTTGGTCTGGTGGAAGTTTCGCCACTGTGTCGGCTCTCCACAGCCGACTGGCCGGTGCTAGGCAGGGTTCCATCCCCGAAGTGGTCTCCCCCTTCCCTGGAGAACAGAGCTGTTCTCGACCCAACCAACAAGTCGAAGAAGGCGTCCTCTGGCAACAGGGGTCTCCATGGAGATGTTGAGCCCGGAACTGACACAGACCAGAAACAGCTTTGCCTCCCTGGATCCAGAGGTTCCGGGGCCTTGGTCCTTGGTGACTTCCCAATAAAGATCGGATCCAGAGGTACCTGCGTCTTCGTTTTCATTTTTGTCGCCCTCTCCGGTGGCTTCTACCTCAGGTTAAGATCCCCGGAGCTCCCAGCCTCACAGTCTGGTGAGGCCTGAGAGACCGGCCCAATCAACATCACCAGCTGTCATCAGAGGCAGCTCTATGGTGAAAAACATCTTGGCCCCTAAGACAAAAACCCTGTGCTACCCAGGAGCACGAGTACAGGACATAACATGGCTGCTTCTGACTGTTCTACCACAGATGCCGGGAGCTGACACTGTCGTAGTCCATGTGGGCCGCGGGAGTGAAAGATTCAGCAGACTGCTGGCATTACACATCTGGCTAAAGACTACTGTAGCTCTGCTTTATTGACAACTTTGACACCTTCTGGAAACAGAAGATACTCTATAGGAATGACGGAGTCCATCCAAATCATCTTGGCTCCTGGACTCTGTCCATGCATTTCAAGGCTGCGTTGAAACAATGACTGGTAAAGGATCCAAGACCAGCTCAGTTAATCCCTACTATTGTGACAATGAGTCGTCATAATGCTGCATCAAATGTACATGATCTTAGGGGCATTGTAAGTAATTTAATTTATGTACCCCGAATTGCACCAAATACATCTGTTTATCCTACAGATATTGTAAGCAGTAATCATGAGCCTATAAACCAGAGTTACACTGTTAGCACTGAGGCGGTGTGCAATAGTGGGAAGACAACGTGCAGCTCGCCCTGCACAATCAGCTTCAATGTAAATAACATGAGTAAGTCTACCTCTGATAAGCTTCCCAGTAAAGCATTAAAAACAACAAAGCAACCGAGAAGTGCTAAAATATAGCCTATATTAACATATGTATTCTAAGAAACAAGGTCCATGAAGTCAATAACTTGCTTGTAAAAGATGACATGCATATGTCTCTCTGTCTCTCCAAAACTCACTTTGATAATACCTTTGATACAGTGGTAGCAATACATGGTTATAACATCTACCGAAAAGACAGAAATGCCAACGGAGGCGGTGTTGCGGTCTATATTCAAAACCACATTCCTGTAAAGCTTAGAAACAATTTAATGTTAAATACTGTTGAAGTAATATGGCTACAGGTTCATCTGCCTCACCTAAAGCCCATTCTTGTGGGAAGCTGTGTCACGTTCGTAGTAACGATGAGACCAAGGCGCAGCGTGATTGGAATACATTCTTCTTTATTAAACGAAGAACACTTAAACAAAATAACAAAAACGAACGTGAAGCTATAAACAACTAGTGCTGATATGCAACTACACATAGACAACTACCCACAAATACAGGTGGGAAAAGGAAACCTAAGTATGGTTCTCAATCAGAGACAATGATAGACAGCTGCCTCTGATTGAGAACCACACCCGGCCAAACACACAGAAATACAAATCATAGAAAAAGGAACATAGAATGCCCACCTAAATCACACCCTGACCAAACCAAAATAGAGACATAAAAAGCTCTCTACGGTCAGGGCGTGACAAGCTGCTATAGACCACCAAGTGCTAACAGTCAGTATCTGGATAAAATGTGTGAAATGCTTGATAATGTATGTGATATCAACAGAGAAGTATATTTTCTGTGTGATTTAAATATTGACTGGCTATCATCAAGCTGCCCACTCAGGAAAAACATCAAACTGTAACCAGTGCCTTCAACCTGTATCAGGTTGTCAGTCAACCTACCGGGGTAGTTACAAACAGCACAGGAATTAAATCATCAACATGTATTGATCACATCTTTACTAATGCTGCAGATATTTCCTTTAAAGCAGTATCCAAATTCATAGTATGTAGTGATCACAATATAATAGCCATATCTAGGAAAACCAAAGTTCCAAAGGCTGGGCCTAATATAGTGTATAAGAGGTCATACAAGAAGTTTTGTAGTGATTCATATGTTGATGTAAAGAATATTTGATGGTCTGTGGTGTGTAATGAGGAGCAACCAGACAGGAGCAACCAGACACTGCACTTGACGCATTTCTGAAACTACTTATTCCAGTTACTAATAAGCATGGACCCATTAAGAAAATGACTGTAAAAACTGTTTAATCCCCTTGGTTTGATGAGGAATTGAAAAATTAAATCTGTCAGCCCAACTGATTGGCAAACGTACTGCAAATTAAGAAATCATGTGACTAAACTAAATAAAAATAAACTACACTATGAAACACAGATAACTTATATAAAGAATGACAGTAAAAAGCTTTGGGGCAACTTAAATTAAATTTTGGGGAAAAAAAGCCAACTCGGCTCCTTCATTCATTGAATCAGATGGCTCATTCATCACAAAGCCCACTGATATTGCTAACTACTTTAATTACTTTTTAATTGGCAAGTTAAGCGAACTTGGGTATGACATGCCAGCAACAAACGCTGACACTACACATCCAAGTATATTGGACCAAATATATGAAAGACAAGAATTGTACTTTTGAATTCCGAAAAGTCTGTGTGGAAGAGGTGAATAAATTATTGTTGTCTATCAACATTGACAAGCCACCGGGGTCTGGCAATCTGAATGGAAAATTACTGAGGATAATAGCAGATGATATTGCCACACCTATTTCCACATCTTCAATTTAAGCCTACTAGAGAGTGTGTGCCCTCAGGCATAGAGGGAAGCTAAAGTAATTCCGCTACCCAAGAATAGTAAAGCCCCCTTTACTGGCTCAAATAGCCGACCAATCAGCCTGTTACCAACCCTTAGTAAATTTCTGGAAAGAATTGTGTTTGACCAGATACAATGCTATTTCACAGTAAACATATTGACAACAGAATTTCAGCATGCTTATAGGGAAGGACACTCAACAAGCACAGCACTTACACAAATGACTGATGATAGGCTGAGAGAAATTGTTGACAAAATTATTGTGGATTATAATGAACGGACATTTTTGTAGGGGGTGATATATTTTTGTAACGGGAAAAAAATCAGGCATGAAATTTCAACGTGGAAATTACAAACGTCAGAAACCTTTTTTAAACCTCAAATAAACTACAAGTTCTCCGCCGAAAGGGTGATCAAATTAAGATCCTACATCTGTATAAAACAGTAGGCCCCAGACTACAAGGGGATGCCAGCTGCTGTGACTGTTGTGGACACACTTTGGTGAAACCACTGTTCCCAAACGATTACAGTAGCACCTAAACAGAGGGCAGAGAGAACTTTGCTGAGAAAAGAAAAGGTCTGGCTTCTATCAGTCAACAAGTGAAAATACTTTATCGCTCAATTAACATCTCCTGGTTTATTCATTCACTCACTGAGCCAGGAACAGAATAGGCCTAAACAGCATCAAAGTAGTCACAAAATCCCTCTAATCTGACGGAGTCATTGATCAATGTAAGGGGATTGTTACCCTTAGAAAAACCTTCACTGACCATCTGGCCCCTGATATTTTTCCTCAGAAAAGACCCAAGTCTTTCACCTGTCATCTGAAAGGTTCTGTATAGAGGAAGGTGGTACATCTGTTACAGAACCTTGACAGGATGCTCCATCATCTTGACTTGAGGTTCAGCATGTAAAGTAGCTACATGTACAGTGGGCCATAAGAGAGACCTTACCAAGGTCTGCTCCTAGTTAAAGCTGAAATTTGTAACTTTTGGGGCGACCTGACCAAATTCACAAAGAAATGTGAGTTATAGATCTGTCATTCTCATTGAAAGCAAGTCTAAGAAGTGGTAGATCTGCTCTAAGTGCATTATTTATATTCTTCCCATTCTTAAGTTTTGTTTTTGCATATTACTTTCAGCTGAAAATACTATATTTTTGGTTATGGAAAATATATTTCACAGTTTAGATAATCATTGTACTACACTATACTTCTTGTTTTGTCAAATAAACTGAAGTTTGGCGAACTAATAGAATTTTGTAAACCAGGAAATGGCAGAGAGCGATTTCTGCATAGTGCATCTTTAACATTTCAGAATATGGATTAATGATGAAAATAACTGATTGAATCAACGTTGTTTCCATGTCATTTCAACCAAAAAAATGAAATTTGATGGAAAACTGATTGGATTTGAAAAAAGTAATTTCATATTTTTTGCACCCAACTTTGAACCTTAATCCAATGACATGGTTAAATGTTTTGTTGATTCCACATTGAATTCACATTAGTTGACAACTCAACCAAATGTAAATCAAAACTAGACGTTGAGCTGACGTTTGTGCCTAGTAGGAAGGGTTCCAATCATAAGTGAAAACATTTATATGAAAGTACACACTGGTACGACATAATTTATTTAAATACCAGACAAAACTGTAAATAAAGTGTGGTAGCCCTAGCCCTAACATTAATATAACCATTGTCTCATACCTATCTGAAGATGACAACAAACCAAGACAAATTACCGCCCTCCCAGGAGTTCCTTGGCTAGGACAGTCCCTCCTCCGGGGTTAGGAGAGACAGACTCAGTCCTGGTGCCAAACCACAGGTCCCCGGCACACCGTCTCGCCAGAGAGCCTGGTGATTGATCCTGGAAGGGATGAGCTAGCATTCTAATTGGTGGATAGTACCGCGCCAGGCCAGACAGCAGCAACGATGGGGGACGGACACACATGGAGTATTTCGGACCACACGGTGACAAACAGACTGGAAAGTAATAATGCTAGCAGCACAACACCTTGGAGATGCAGCCCAGTGCGGACAGTGGAAAGATGACTTCAGAGGGCTGAGTTCCACTAAGCCAGCCAGCACAGGAAATACAGCTAAGTACTTCTATATGAGGATAGCTCTCCCTGAAAAGTCATCAGGATTAAACCTCCAACTGCTCCAACTGGGTGTCATTGGCATAGTCTCTGCTACAGTGCTGCTCTCTCATCCTTAAGAAAATACTGTAGATCAGGCCTGGGCAATTATTTTCCATGGAGGGCCACATTAGAATATATTTTTGCCATCGCGGGACAGAATCATATTACAGGATTATACATCATGTGTATGACTGTTGACAGATATATCTACTGTAAATCACATCCAGATATGCTACTTATTTTACTGTTTTAACATGCACAGAAATAAACCACATCCATGTTCTCCTTTTGGTAGGTATTTTCATTATTAAACATGCAATGAACTACATGGAGGGAAAAGTACACTGTGCATTCAGCACCACGGACAGAACTCTTGTTAACGGGTATGCACAAAAACACAAGAAAGAGAGAGAGCTCAACATTACATTTAAATTACTCAAATCAGTGTGAGGAGTGAAGTCTCTGATGGGCATTGACTAGAGGAGTGAAGTCTCTGATGGACATTGACTAGAGCAGTGAAGTCTCTGATGGGCATTGACTAGAGCAGTGAAGTCTCTGATGGACATTGACTAGAGCAGTGAAGTCTCTGATGGGTGTTGACTAGAGCAGTGAAGTCTCTGATGGGCATTGACTAGAGCAGTGAAGTCAGGTATAGTTTCTGCGCTATGTGCAGGATTGCTGAGAGGTGAGAGTCAGTAAGAGATGATCTGTGTCTTGACTTGTTATATTTCATCACTGAAAATGTCTGTTCACATACATAGGTTGACCCAAACAGTACAAACATCTTCTGAGCATAACTCCTAATCTTTGGAAAGTTTTGTTAATCGAGAGATGCATAGAACCTTGTCAGTGACATTGTTTTGAATAGTTATCCAATCACATCAGACTGAAGATCGATAAGCTCAAGTTGCAAGTCAGTGGGAGAGTTATCCACATTGAAGGTGAAAGGAGAGGAAACCAACAGCATGTCATTTTCCAACACTTTGAAATCCTCAAAACGACGAGAAAACTCACCATTCAAAGCACGCAGCAGTGATGTATACTTCTCCCGCTGGTCATCTGATAGTGAACAGACTAGTAGTGTTGGAAGGTGGGTGAGATTGTTGGCTTCTACTTGGCGGGTCAGGAGGAGTAATTTTCTCTTGAAGGCTTTGACAAGGCTGTACATCTGATGTGCAAAAAGGCCCTTCCCTTGTAGTTTGGAATTCAGTTCATTCATGAGGGCCATGATGTTGAACGCACGTTGAAGGCACAATCAGCCAACCATTCTTTATCTTGCAGTTGAGGGAAATCCACATATTTTCCTTTAATTTGCAAAAACTCAGCAATCTCCATCTCCAGGTCCCACACCTTTTTAAGCACCTTCCCCAAACTCAGCCATCTCACGTTTGTGTGGTAGGGGAGATCTGCACCTTCCCCAAACTCATCCATCTCACGTTTGTGTGGTAGGGGAGATCTGCATGACCCGACTCTGTCTCTTCCAACAGTGAGACAAACTGGTTTAAAGATGTTGCTCTTATGAAGTGTACCACTTTAGTGACTGTATCCACAACATGGTTAATTTTCAGAACACATTTACAGAGCACCTCCTGATGAATAATGCAACGCAGGAAATTTATTTTCTGATCTGGGTTCAGCTCAGCTACTTGATGTTGTATCCTTTTCAAAAAAGGGGGCACCCGTCAGCAGTCACACTGGATAACTTTTAAAACTCAGTCCTAGCTTTGTCACACACTTATTAACCTCCTCCAATAAATATTTCACTGTGGTTGTGCTCTTCATTGACTGCACTGAAGCAAGCTCCTCTGTAATTTCAAAGTCTGGGGTTATGCCTCGTAAGAATATCAACAACTGCGCTGTGTCACATGCATCACTGCTCTCATCCAGGGCCAAGGAGAAATAGGTGAAATCCTTTACCTTGTCTTTCAACTGTTGTTCCATATTCTCTGCGATGTCCTCAACATGGCGTGTCACTGTTCGTCTTGACAGGGAAACATTTTCAAACAGGGCAAAGTATTGCTGCAGAGTCAATTAAACATTCTTTAATGAATTCACCCTCAGTGAACGGGGTGATTACAGAGTAATTTAGTAATTTTGTGGGACAGTAAATAGCTAGCTCTTGTAATCTCGTTGTTTGCTGAATGCAGATTTGTGAAAAGTCATTGCTGCTTTTGCAACTAAGAAAGCAACTCTTTGGATGCACTTGCCCTCTGCTCAGAAGACATATTCCTATATTTCTCTGGATGCTTCGTCTGGAAGTGTCGGGACAAGTTGTATTCTTTCAAGACAGCGATGCTCTCTTTGCACACTAAACACACAGCTTTCCCTGATTCCTCAATAAAGACATATTTCAATGTCCACTCTCGCTGGAACACCCTACATTCATTGTCTACTTTCCTTTTCTTTGAAATCTTGAAGAACTCATTTTTGCGCAATTTCTGGCTAGATACTATTTGTAACTGTGACATGTGTGTCAGTCACTGTCTGTCCTCGTGCAGTTGTTATTTATACGTGCCTTCAAAAGAAATGTCCCACAAGCAGTGGGAGTTAAATCATTACACAAAGGTGAGTATTCATTGGGCTTTTCATTTGTGTAACAAATACGTTTTTCAAAACCTTACTATCACAAAATCTTTATGTGATCTGAGCATGATTCTGCTGGCCGTATTGAATCAGGTCGTGGGCTGCATATGGCTCCCGGGCCAGCCTTTGCCCAGGCCTGCTGTATATCATACCTGATTTGCACTCTGTCGCCAATAAGACCTAAATACAGTACGACAACACTGCATGGCAAATAATTGTGCAGAAGTACCAGAGATGGCCTAAAATAGATATGACAGAAAGAAATGACAGAAATATGCCTATATGTCATTGATAGGGTTGATAATTCTGCCTCAGACTGTAAACAAACCAATTGGACAACTCAATAGTATCTTCATTTGTGGGAAAGGGGACATTTGGTGTATTCTCTTCCCCTGTATGGTGAGTTCACCCATTTCACCGTCAGTAAGGGCTAACTGCCTCTACCACAAGGATGTCTGGCTTACCACAGCAACCCATCTTTGGGATAACTGTAGCATAACATTGATGGGTCTCACCACATCACTGTGTCTTTGAGTGTATCAAACTCCAGTAGCAGAGCAGCTGAGGATCAACAAGATGAAAGACGGTACCACAGAATCACCACTGGAACATCCTAAAATGGCTCTGTGTCTGACAGAGACTACTGTGGCTGGGCATTCTTGTGTTTGGGTTCATGGTTGAGATGGGCGATGATCTAATGTTGTGAGCTCAGAGAGAGAGACTGGCATGGACTTACTGCTGTCTCAGCCTCCCTCCTCTGCTCTCTCCTCTTGGTCACCTCTTTCCTCTCCTCTCCTTGCAGTCTTCACTCCTCTCCTCTCCGCTGTCCTTTCTCCTCTCCCTCCTTTCCTCTCCCCTCTCTCCTCAGTCTCTTCTCCTGTCCTGTCCTCTGCTTTGCTCTCTTTACTTCTCCTCTTCTTTTCTCCTCCTCTCCTCCCCACGGTCGGCCTCGATGAAATTCCCTGCAGCCTCCCGTGAGGCCTACTCAAAGTCATCGGGAGAAGTTTGATGACCAGACCGCGCTTTAAAACCCAGCAGACGAAGGGAGGATGATGCTCCTGTTGCAATTGAGGAGTGAAATACCACCCTCTTCAGCGAACGTCCTGATAAACGATCTGTCGACACACTGGGATCCTGGGAAGCGTGCGGTAGACTGCTTGCCCGGGGTATTATTCCTAAAAACAAACACATCCTTCCAGATCCCTCCACCGCCCTCGTAAAATAGGTCTCCTTCTTTCAGACACTCATTGGTGGAGAGGTAGCGAGGCCAGTTGCCAGGTAAAGGGTACAAGTGTAACCCAAGAGCCATTGGGACCCCTGGCATAAAAATAAGATAATATAGGCCCTATTCAAATGTCTAGAAACGGAGGGGTAGAAATGGAACCCGCTCGTAAATCTCCTGAACAGACTGGAAGATGGCGCAGACCCTCACAGAGAAAGACCTGGAGCACCGGGGGGAGAGAGTGGTTGAATCAGTCCAAACCACCTGTAAACAAGTTTTCTCCAACCCTCGAGTCACAACAATGGACCGGTCCACTGCCAAACCAGATCTTAAATGAGCCACACAGAAACAAGTGTTATTAGCAAGAGCCTTGGGGAGGTAGAAACAGTGATTCCAAACAGTAATGAAATCATTAAGACTACTCTTGTTCCAAAAGGGTTCATTGGCTGACCCCATAGAAGAACCCTTTTTGGTTCCAGGTAGAACTCTTTACACAGTGGGTTCTAGATGGAACCCAAAAGTGTTCTACCTGGAACCAAAAAGGGTTCTTCAAAGGGTTCTCTATGGGGACAGCCGAATAATAATTTATTCCCTAAGAGTGTATATTAAACCTCTGAGACATGGTAGGGTCTGTAGTCCAAGGTCTGTAGACCTAGGTCTGTAGTCCAAGAGAGGAATACATACAGTACATTCCAGGAACTCTACTTATACAGTATATCTTAAAGGTTGAGTATATCCTGTGAATATGCCTCAAAGACCCTAAAGATCGACAAAGCTCAAGCTGTAAAACTTTAGAGACTCAATCGCTACTCTGCTCTGAGACTCCAACACATACTGCCATTTAAAAATGTATTTTGACATGACTGTCTTACACACTGATAAGAATATATATATATATATAATTGTGAGTTGAAGCATTTCCTTGTGAGAGCATAACTTGGCTGGGGTTGAGGCCCCCGGAGGATGCCAGGAAATTAAACACCAATCACTTGTCAGAATTTGTTCTATTTCTTCGAGGAGAAGGCATCCGTTTCCCCAGTCATGTGTGCTGAAGAGGGCTTAATCTCAATGTGATGGACAATCATGGGAATGGTGCCTTTCAGGAAACAAACCCACTCAAACAAAGGTTTAATTCACCCAGAGTGAGCAGCAATAGTAAATTACTTAGCAGACACAGGAAGTCACCTAAGTGGAGCATTTGGAAAAAAAAGTTAACTTGATTACTGCACACTAAGTGCAAGGATCGTAGCAAATTCTTAAATCCATCTTTTTTTAATGTTTGTTCAACTTCGATGGCAGTGATAACTGAGAGCAACACCTTTCAGTCTAACTGCTGTTTGTTCAAAAAATGAAAGTGTGGAAAACCCTTATCCCCTCTCAGCTAGAATGTTCCTTCCGATCCGGATATCATACAAATAACAGCCTTGTTCGAATTTGATCATTGAGACACTCTGGACCGCTCATGTGTGTCTAGTCTGAACACAAGACCTAAACCAGTTCAGACAGAAAATCAAAGAGCAGAGCAGTAAAATACAGAAACTGGAGATAATCCAACCTGTGGTATAATTACAACGATTCTCTGAACGCATCAGACAGAGACGTCTGTCTGCCGTCATCATGTCACGATGCAGTAACCCCTCAACTATTTCAACCATCGCAGCTGTGAGCAATTATGAAAATTATATTTGATGTTTAGATTATTTCTACAGACAGAGCACTACTAATCCTCTCCTGACTGTTCCAAGATCTGCTGCTCCAGTGGTCCGTCACAACCAAAACATGTTTGCTCCAAGAAAAGTCCCCGACCTCTCGACTCCCACGCTAAACGGGTGTAGAAACGAACCTCTGTGGACGGAGTAACCTCCTGTTCAACCCAACGGGGGAAGCACAGGCTGGTGCTGACCGCATCTCCAAGAGGAAAAACTGAAGAAAAGATACAGTGGGTCTTAGGTTGATAGAGTAGTAAATGAACAACTTGATTCCCACTGTCAAAGAAGACCAACGCATCTGACATCTGTTTACATATTTTACAAGGCATCTGAAAGTCTTTACATGGTCTGAAAACAGAATTAGCAGCAGTAATTGCAGTGTTACAGTACCTCATACCTAGTGTAAAATAATTTTGCAGTTACCCCGGAATAATGTCTATGTAATATGGTTGCATATCTATATGGTTGCATACGGTTCTATGTAATATGGTTGCATATCTATATGGTTGCATACGGTTCTATGTAATATGGTTGCATTCCTTTGCACCCCAGTATCTCTACTTGCACATTCATCTTCTGTACATCTATCACTCCAGTGTTTAATTGCTAAATTGTAATTATTTCGACACTACGGCCTATTTATTGCCGTACCTCCCTTACCTCATTTGCACACACTGTATATAGACTTTTTCTATTGTGTTATTGACTGTATGTTTGTTTATTCCATGTGTAACTCTGTGTTGTTGTTTGTGTCGCACTGCTTTGCTTTATCTTGGCCAGGTCGCAGTTGTAAATGAGAACTTGTTCTCAACTGGCCTACCTGGTTAAAAAAAAATACAAAAAATAATCTATGAGTGCTTGGCTTCTTCATCACAACTATTATAGAGATACTCTAATACCAGATCAGCAGTATAATGGCTATAAAACAAGTCTCAATTCCAGGCACCATAAACATGGTTATTGGAACCCCCAGTGAAGTGTGGCAGAGACCTTACATATGGCTATTAAATACATTATACTCTTGATCATGAGTTTAAGGCATTAGAGACACAGGGGATAAATAACTAGCAAAAATGTCATAAAGAGTAATTCCACCTGTTGTCTGTCTTTTGGATGGTGGCCAACGACAGACTCTTTCAGTGTACATGATCTAAAGCAACAGTTCTCAATGCCAGTCCTGAAGCATCTGCAGAAATGCATTCAAATCTGTAGTGCAACAACAATGCTTGTGACTTTGATCACATCAGCCAGAAACCTGGTTACTGTGCAACTGCATAGGCTTCCGGGTTGGATGGGCATTGTGTCAAGAAGCAGTGCAGCTTGGTTGGGTTGTGTTTCGGGGGACACATGGCTCTCGACCTTCGCCTCTCCCGAGACTGTACGGGAGTTGCAGCGATGAGACAAGACTAACTACTACCAATTGGATACCACGAAATTGGGAAGAAAAAATGGGTAACATTATTTTTATTTATTTTTAAACTGCAGAGGACCCTAAAAAGTTGTCAACAGTGTATGTTTGTGATGACTAGCACCCCTAAAGGCTTTATCAATGTGGGTGTTTGTGACGACGTCATAGAAATATAGAATTCTGAGAATCAAAGGCATGGATAGTCAGTTCACACTCCCGTAATCACACATGATCACTGCCTTTTCATTCCTCTTCTCACAGTCAAACATTCTAGACTCGACACATCACATGACATACAGCTGTATTTAAGGAGAACAAAGCTGAGGGAATCTCCCTCCCCACTCTAAACAAACACCATATGTGTCTGCTTTATCCAGCCCTGTAGCATAATGCAGTACCACCACCTCTCACTCACTCACACAACCGGGCCTCTTAAAGAGAAAGTGTTTCATTTTCCAGAACAGGAAAATACATGTTTTGACATCAACACTGTGGAGTGATATTTTGGTGACAACTTAATTATGAGGAATCAATCATCAATGTTCTCCGTAAAATCACACACACAACATTCTGTAAATGTAATCACTATTCCAGCTGTCTCACTTCAGAGGTGATTTCTCTACTCTATTGAGGTGGCTGAAAAAGCTGTCGTGTGTCTGCCCCATGTTTGACTGACAGAAATACTATACCAGGGGAGCCTTCGCACAAAGTCCTTTAAATACTAGAGTCCTATGAAACTTGATTACCTTAGACTCTGGAAAGAGAAACACTTCTATTTCAGTTTTATCAGAATGGAGAACTCACCTGTTCCACTCAAGCTGTTCCAGCTCCACCACATTCACTGGCCAACTCAAGATATCCTCACTATAGCCCATGCTCTGCTGTAGGAGTGGTTATGCTGTTAGATCACGCACATACAGTATAGTTCAGACCATATCACAGGTCCACCAGTTGAGTGTTTATATGGCTCTGAGGTCAACATGGAGAGATGGCTGTAGCTGTAAGGAAAGTCATTGAAGCACAAACCAGTTGTAGAAACCAGAAGTGGTTTTAACTAACTGAAATGAAGTGTGTCGACAAAACACAAAGATACTGTGTATAGTTTAACGCCGTAGTTCCCAGTCAGCTGATACAGAATGTATAGATCACAGGAGGCTGCTGAGGGGAGAACGGATCATAATAATGACCGGAACAGAGCAAATGGAATGGTATCAAACACATGGAAACCATGGAAACCATGTGTTTGATACCATTCCACCTATTCCGCTCCCACCATTACCACAAGCCCGTTCTCCCAATTAAGGTGCCACCAACCTCCTGTGGTATAGATTATACTGCTATGTGACAATAGCCTCAGATACTCCACGATCTACTATCGCTATGGCAACACACTGCTTGCCAGCCTCCCGATTTAAAGGGAAGTCTTTTGCATTGCTGCTTTTGTTGACACATGCCTGAATTGAAAACACAGGCAAGGAAAAATCAGACTGGCCAGGCAGTCATCCATCTTTGTGATTTAACGCTAGCTGCTTGTTCGCCAAATACCCAGGAATTCCTCTCTTTAAAAGACACAAAGAAGAGAGGAGACCAGATTCACGGGGAGAGAGCTAATTTATGAGTTGAGTCATCATCCGCACAATATCAATCACTTCACAAGGGCTTTTTCTTAAACCCAGTTCAGCTCAGCTCAGCATGAGTCCTGCAGGACAATAAAAGGGAGGAATATTTTCAATTAGCCTCTTCACAGGTAGAGTAGTGGATGTTGACTGCCGCCAGAGTGGTGACCTGACATCACAGAGGGTGTGAATGAGAAGAGAACGCCTTCCAGAAAGGTACTTGAGTCTGCAGCAGTCAAATATAATTTTAGTCATTCAGCATTTGCTCTTCTCCAGAGCAACGTACAGTAGTGAGTGCATACATGTTCATACTTTTTTGTGTACTGGTCCCCCATGGGAATCGAACCCAACAATGCTGGCACTGAAAGCACCATGCTCTACCAACTGAGCTAGACAGGAGGGCAGAGTGATACGCAGACCCTCACTGAGTGTTCCGATTCTTTACAAAGAGCCAGTGATGGGAGAGGAGGGGAGGTGGAGGGGGCATGTTTATGAGCTTCAGTTCCTCTGTGAGATTCCACAGGTCTGACTGCTGTTTTCGGGTCTCTCTCTCTCTTCCCGCAGCAGCATAGCGTGGTCGGGTAACAGGACAGGAGACAGCTTCAATATAGCAGTAAGGATCAGGGGCACATCATCGTCCTATTAGCCTGTGTCTGTGGTGAGCCCCGCACCACTTCCAACACAGCAGGGTCTTAATAGGGGAGAAATCTTATAGAATGCACTCAGACGTATTAGAATGACTATGACCAATTTGATGGTAAACCCCAGTTCAGACTGAAAACAGGACATGATTCCATATGGTCCATAACACCACAGGAATATTCTATCAGCCATTCCACTGTTCTTTCACATGCTAACTAACGCTCAAGTTCTTCCATGTTCGCAAAGAAGACACCAGACCAGACTATTCATGTGTCCTCTCCCTTCCCTTTTATTGCCAACTGGTGATGTTGTATGTTAATAAATGGTTGGAAATAGCTGTACACTTTAACCATAAAAGTGTGCACAGGTGCTTGATGAAATATCAATATATCTCTACAAACGAGATTTCCAAACCACAACAACAGCAATTAATAATGGCTTAGTTTACACTTAGCATTATATTTCATCAAGTTCATTTCATGAAACCATGTGTGATGTCATTTCTACTGCTCCTTTCCCAGTCCTTGGCATCTTCAGGTTTGAACTGGGAAAGGCCTACTGATGCGGTGTAGCGCCCATCAATCCTCCTCAATGGCTCACAATTAAACCCCACAATGGCTTTAAATAAAAGCTGACATATGAAAACAGGCAGAGGCCGGGATCCTCATCATCAGAAGCATTATTCTGTAATGTTTCCACCCTGGGCTGGTTTGAAATCATCACAGACCATTTTGTAATGGAGATGATTCTCTTTATTGAGCAGGGCAAGAGCAGAACCCCTGTGGCTCTGTTCTCTCTGTTCAGAGGAGTCACCTTTTCCATCAGAGAAAGAGATAGACGTTACTGATGGGCAGTGGGTCTGGAGCCCAGCGAGAGAGGAGAGCGAGAGGGGGAGACAGAGAGACGGAGAGAAGCTACAAGCTCAGAACTACAGTAAGAAACAAGTTGTCATGGTAGACATCACTAATCACATGATATCTCTCTCTTTATCCTTAAAACCAGTCATATTTCTTCCACAGATGCCATTCGTCACTGGTCTTGGGATATGTCCAAAAGGAACAAATTGACAAAGGCCTGCAACCTGGACTGAGGGGTAGATATAACATTGTAAATGAAAATCCTGGACACTCAAATTAGTATGATATGTTACGTTTAGTATGATATGTATTCATTTGTGGATGTCCATCATCCATTTTGTAGGATATGTTACAAATTACAATTTGTATGATATGTTATGAATTACAATTTGTATGATATGTTACGAATTACAATTTTTATGCTATGTTACAAATTGCAATTTGTATGCTGTTACAAATTGCAATTTGTTGTGGTTAACGTTAGCTAGGTGGCTAATGCTAACGTTAGCTAGGTGGCTAACGTTAGCTAGGCTAGGGGTTAGGATTAGGGGTTATACGTTAGGGTTAAGGTTAGGAGTTAGGTTAAAGGGTTAAGGTTAGGGGAAGGGTTAGCTAAAATGCTATGTAGCTGCAAAGTTGCTAATTAGCTAAAATAAAGTTGTCCGTGACGAGATTCGTACACGCAACCTTTCGTTTTTGCCATCCAGTCTTATGTAAACATACCAAACGTAACATATATTTCTAATTTGAGTGTCCCGGATTTTTGTTTACTATGTTACGTCTAGTCTATGAGAACAGCCTGGACAACGGCATCCTCAGAACACAGGAGGGCATGTCCATCGAATCAGCCCTTAGGGAGTCCAATCTATCTATCTACCTTTAGACAAAATGTTGTTGTTCATGGTACTGCTGTTGATGTGTTCTTAGTAGATGCCGGTGTGAATGTGAAAAACAAACTGTGATATAGAAAGCTACTTGACACAAGTTAAAGCCTGTTCACTACTCATTGCCAATATAATGTAGGATGTGCACATTGGCACGGAGTGATTCTGCTGTCAGGTAAAAATGTTGTTGGAGATATAAGATATCTACACTAATGTTACACACTACACTAGATCACTCCACACATCCTGTTTCTCAGAGGAAGAGCAGACCGCAACCATCAGGAAGAGCCTTGGCCACTCCGTGCCTCCATGCTCCCAACACCCATCTAACCAAATGACACTGAACAGATACTATGGAGGGTGAAGAAGTGTGGAGCAAGAGCTGTCAGAATTCCGGCATGGCCGGGGAATCACTCTCTAATTTCCCTCCAGCCTTTTTTTGTGCTCGGGTGTATCCCGTGAAACAGTAGGGGGTGTGGATCCCAAAACCTTCGCCACACATGCCTTAGATCGGCAGGCCCACGTGAGGTTCCTAGGCACGTCACGAAATGTGCTAAACTTTTCGGTCAGACTGACGAGCCCTCTGAAAGAAAAAAAAGGCTTATTTTTTTTCCTTTCCTTTGTTGTTTCTCTTATTCTAATATTAGCTGAAGCTGATGCATTCAAGGGCCGTAATGGAGACCAGAGCCAAGCGTTGACAGCACAGGAGAGGGAGAGGAGGGGAGGGGAGGCGGAAGGGACAGGATTCAGGCTCATCCAGCGGTAGATACAAACAATGTGGTCGATCCAAATCACACAGATTCCTCAAACACGTGAAATATATCCTGACAGTTCTACTCATGTGGTTATAGTCAGAGTATAGTTAGTCTCATTGACTCCCCTATAACTTGCTGAAAGGGTATTTGAGAAACAGCCGAGGGATCCATAACAAAGACTGAAGGGCCGAACGCCAGCCAACATTTATCTCAGTGGGAGACATTCATTGTTTTCCTTTCAAGGTCAAAATTCTCCTAGATGAATCACCTCACACACACACACACGTGTGCGTGCACACACGCACGCACACACACACTCAAAAACACACTCTCTCTAGTTCTCCCAGCAGCCTTAGCAAAGTTCAGCAAACTAGCTGTGGGATGATTCAGAGCTTGGATCAGGATAGGGTCTGGAGAATCTCGACATCCCCTGTCCACAATCTCTCACCCCCTGGTTGATGACCCTGGATCCAGTCAGCTTCCAGTTGAGCCGTTGCTGTGGTAACAGACTGTTGTGTTTTGAAGGCCTTGCGTTTTCCTACATCCAGAGAATGTATTCTTTATGATTGTGATGTCGTGTTCTCCCGCATGCCTCCGCTGTTGTTTCTGTTTAAATCAGATGGAGGGGGGCGGGGGGGAGACATCTATCTGGCTTGAATGTGTTGTCATGTATACATGAATCTATAGAACACTTCACATGTGAAATGAATGTGTTTCGATTCAACGTTGTTTCCACATCATTTCAATTAACTTAAAACGTAGAATAGTTTCTAGTTTCTAACCGACTCGTGCAAAATAGAAGCATTCAGTCTGTCGCTATTTGCAGTCCAGCCAAGGTGCATGGCCCTAATGAAGGCTCAAAGTCTGTTTTTAATAATAAAGAACTTTTTCTCTAAAACAGTGGGCAAAATGTATAGCAGTTCTCTAAGAATGTACCTCTAAATGAACCTTATGAAACAAATGAACCTTGAATTCTAGAAATTAGACATACATAAGGGAAAGTGAATATGTTAAAAGGCTTTTCAAAAACATCTCTACCTATATGCACATTAATGAGGAAGACTGGTGAACAGTTTGGATGGACGTTCCACTGCCATAAGAAATCATCCTTTAGAGGAAGAGTATTGGCGCCACCGCATGGCAGTTGAAGGTAGACACAGAGGCTGCGTCAAAATCAAATAAAATTGTATTTGTCACATGCTTCATAAACAGCAGGTGTAGACTATCAGTGAAATCACTGGTGAAGCCAAGCCCCCCCCCCCCCAACAAAAGAAAGCCATATTTCAACATGTGTTGTGATAATTGCTTGTTTGCTCTATAACCTGTTAATTCATTTTCCTTGCGACCGTGATATATAAGCGTAAAGGCCGAGACAATAAGAAGACAAAGTGTCTGAATAAATTCAACCACATCTTTGTTTTATCACAAAACCATATAGCTCTGTCCAATGAAGTCCACAAAGCATATTGCGTGTACCGTTACATGACCTGCAGCATGGTTAAGCAAGTTAATGTTTACGACATTTTCGGACCACAGAGAGTTACCACAAGTCGCAAAGAAAACAGGAGCTGCCTCCTGAGCGGCACAGTGGTCTAAGAATGCAGTGCTAGCTGTGCCACTAGAGATTCTGGGGTTCGAGGCCAGGCTCTGTTGCAGCTGGCTGTGGCGGAGCACAATTTGGCCGGCAGCGATGTCCTTGTGTGGCTGGCCGGGCGCAGTGCACGCTGACACGGTCGCCAGGTGTACGGTGTTTCCTCCGACACACTGGTGTGGCTGGCTTCCGGGTTAAGTGGGCATTGTGTCAAGAAGCAGTGCGGCTTGGCTGGGTTGTGTTTCGGAGGAAGCACGGCTCTCGACCTTCGCCTCTCCTGAGTCCGTACGGGAATTGCAGCGATGAGATAAGACTGTGACTACCAAATGGATTACCACGACATTGGGGAGAAAAAAGGGGAAAAAATTTAAAACAGGAGCTGCCTCCACTATTCCAGCAAGACTTCAACATTTGAACATCATCAAATCACCTCTGCTGAGTCTAATACAGTGTCAACTAAAATATACCAAAACAATTTAATCCAATCAATGTAAACTAAGGTGACAAGATTTCTGAAATGAAAACCGGGGACATTTCCAGTTCGGCGGTCAATATATAATTAAAATATCCAATGTTATTATCTATGAAATAAAAAAGGGGGACAATTCCGGTTTCATGTATTTAGTCTAACAGGCACACTGTGATAGACAGAGAAAACAACTGTTTTATAGAAACACTACAGACAAGACACAACTGTCCAACCTGAACAGCCATTCAGTGGTCCTGGTAGAATAAGAGCAGAAGAGAACATGAGCAAAATTGAAAAAACAGACAATAGTATATGTGAAATACTTAACAACATAATAAAGAAATAAGACGATGATGAGATTGGTAACTACATAATATACTTATACCAACCTAATCTGTATATTTCTCAGAAGAATGTATTTTCTTCAAGATTGCTCTGTCTTTGGCCAGCTTCTCCATGAACTCCTGGCAGGGGAGGTTGAAGTTTGTCTTCACAATAAGCATGGCCTTGATGGTAGGAACAGTGAACCTATTTCTTGCTGCTGTCCATAGATCATTCATTTGGGAGAACACTCTCTCGACTGGTGCATTACTTCCAGGTAAGCACATGACAACAGACGCTAATCTAGCCAGGTTAGTGTGTGGGATGTCATTCTCTTTGAAGTGGGTAACCACCGTGCTCCATCTCTGACTGAGCGGTGTCTCAGATGTTTTCCATTCTTCAAGCGATCCCCCCTTTAGGAACTCTTGCAGGCCAGTAACCTCGTCACACAATGCATCCTCATTGATGGTCACATTGGGGCATTTTTCCTGCAGTGTGCCTGCTGCCTTCACGCAGAGGTTGCCTTTCTAAAAGGAGACAAAATAAATATTTTAGATTATCTGTGTGCTTTCCCCATGCTTGCAAGTAGTTCATAGCCATAGTCAAGAATGATTGGGATGTTTTGAGAAAGCTCTCTTTAGACATGGCTCCATTTTCCTCTAGCTCTCTCAGAAGTCCTCTGACCAAAACTGGAATGAAGTTGTCATCAGTCAATTTTGCCTCAACGTTTCTCAGAATTGCAGCGGACTCCACAGCACAGTGGTCCTCGCCTCCAAGCATCTTGATCGTGTCACTGAATACGGTCAAGTTTCCATGGACAAAGGCCAGCCAAAGTTCAGTCAGTAGATCTTCGAACATTGTTCGCAGGACAACAGGGCATTTGTCTTCAGAAATAAAAAAGGATTTCAATGGCACCTACATTTTCAGCACTCTTTCTAGAGCAGGGAGCATGGACATCCAGCGAACATTGCTGTGTCCTAAAATGTTATGGTACTCCTGGCCAACAAACTCACAAAAGCCCTTCAGTCTTTCTACTCTGACGGTGAAAATATGAACATATTCCAAATATCTTTGTGAGCAGGTACTGTCGCGGTAGGGTTTTTTCCACAGAACCGTTAAGGTACCCCCGTCGAGAGCGCTACAAGTCGTTTCACTCAAGTTCTTATGTCACCCGGCTAACAGGTGACTCACAGGGCCGCCGGACTGACCTGGTTATATATCCTGTCCTTTATCCGGAGATTAGCCTTGTGTGTTGCCGCTAGGCTTGTTTCGGGATCTTAGATAATATCAATCAGACTTCGAGTACCTATAGATTACTTTCAAGTTCACTTCTTATGCTCTTATATCTAGACTCACGTAAGCTATAACGTGGTTACGATTTACTGTCTATGTCCGTCGACTAATACTGCTTGAGTATTAATATAGAGTATTATTATTACAATAAAATGATTATTCTGTCCAACCCATTATATTGTCTTTAGTGTAGAAACTAGACTTGTTCCCCTAGATCGGGAGTGTCAGAGGTGTTCTCTTGGTTAACATAGAGATTCTGGGAACATCAGAAGTGGGGGGAAATGAACTATATTCTGGTAATCCGACCAACTGAACATATGCGGTGGTACTTAAGGTATATTATGTCAGTTCGGTTGCCCTCTGACACATTCTCATCAATGATAGAATGACATAAGCTCTACTGTGGAAAGTCTAAACGTCAGAGGTATCGGATTCACATGGAATTGTTGTTTAATTCAAATGTTTGAATATGACATTATTTGTGAAGAGGTGAAATGTAATTTTAGCTTCCAAATGAGAGATCTGGGCTTTCATAACTTTTCCTCTGCTCACAGTGGCCCGCCCCTGTGAAGAGGCATGGGTTATAAACTTTTCAGACACACCCCTCTCCCTCCACTATAAAAGCCATTGACAAGAATATAACTTTCTGTTCCGGGGACGCTAGGATGACGATCCGGTGTCAGAATGGTTCAGATAATAACTACAGAACTAAGCCAACAGCAGCATGGACTTTGATTGTGAATGGTATGAACTTTGAACTCGTATTCACTACAGAAGTGATATCTCCTAGCCGTTGAGTTAGCAACAGCTGCTACAAACGCAGGTTAGGAAGGACAGTCCGAGTATCCCGTCTACTACACAGAACGTTACTCCAACGTATCCAGTAAGGCACCAGAGACATTCTTCAAAGGACAGAGGACTCGGGTTGGCGATACGGTCTTCCATCTACCACCAACCTACTGAAGCGCAGCTCAGAGTAAATATTTATTGCATTTTCCTTCTTGAAATGGGCGGTAATATAGAATGCATAAGATACTGTATTTACGATGGTACAGCTTCGCCTATGTTCCAGTCTCCCGCTCTTTCACTAAAATCCCGCCCCTTTTCTTTGTGTAACAAGCTGTCATATCTATTCCGCCCGCTAGGGACGTTTTTCTGTATGACGTAATTTGTGATCAAGTTATGATTTCATTGTGTATGTGTGATTCTGTGTGATTAGTTAGGTATTTAGTAAATAAATAATTAAACACAATTTTGTATTGCTGATTCAACTTGTTAGCCAGGATTCTTGCAGATAACAAGGATTTACCACTTTCAGATGAGACTGAATAAAATGACGATTAATGTGACTGCTATGGATGTAAAATATTACTAAATCTTTAAGAGTTTATTCGGAAGATAACAGCTCTATAAATATTATTTTGTGGTGTCCCTCTCTAGTTAATTAATATTTACATGATTAGTTCAATCAGGTAATATTAATTACGGATAAATAATTTTATAGAATAGCATGTCATAACAATTAATCTGGCATAGTCAAAGACACGACACATTTTATTCTTGCAAAAAGAATGCGGCAAGCTGTCACTGTGAAATGTCACTGTGAAAATACTACTAGTGACAGTGTCTATGCGTCATCTAAGCCTAAGTCTTGCATCAAGTTAACCCAATCAAACTCTACTGTTTGTCTGGCTTCCTCCTGTTTGGTTGATGACTCGCCTTCTGCCTTTTCTGGGGGTGGTGCTTGGACGTGAGGTATCTAATCAAACCAGTTGTTTGGCTCCCACTCAAGAGGCGGAGCCAGTGGTGGAGGTGTGGGCGGATCCAGTGAAGGAGGTGTCATCAGAGCCCTTTTTTGTGCTACCGCATCAGTACTCAACATCATATCCAAAGCTGTTCTGGCCTTGTTATGAATGACGTGGGCAGGACAACCTAAGCCAATCACCTCCCGCTGCAGAGCATTTTTAACTTTGGTATGGACATTGACCCTCCCCAGCCTATTCAGTCCTCTCCAAAGTTGTTATTTGTTGTCGGCAGAGAATGTTTTCCAGGTTACATTTTTAGATGACCACCAGGACCTCAGCTGCAATTTCCTCTGCTGTTTCTCCATTCAATTCAACAAAATCAAGCAGTTTTGTTTCCACAGATGTGCTGCCATCTTATATCTTACATATCTGACTACTATTGGCAGCAGCTTTACATGTCCATGATTGGACACATCAATGGCCAGGGACACAAATTCAACCTGGTCTAGGTCCTGTGATACCAAAGTAGTTGTCCATGGTGCTAACACGTTACTCACTATGGCGTCACATTTTGTCCTAGCACATGTAAACTTTGGCTCACAAAGCTTCCGTGTCAATTGTGCTGTGCAGTCCATAGATCTGTAACTATGATTATGTCACATAGTGTGGTATGCAAAGACACCCTCCTGCACAACTAAACCATATTCTTCTTGGGAAGGCTCTACCTTCTTGAAGAATGTGGTGACAGAGGGCATACCAACACGGGCAATCAGAGAGGCTTTATGCTTTTTCGTCTGCTGATGTTCTACCACTGCCGTTCTTCTCCGGCTGCCAATTGAAAGAGAGGAATTACAAAGGGTGCAGTGAACCATTTTATCGTCTTGACCTGAGCGTATAAATGGAAATTCTCTCATCATGTTTTTCATAAAAAGTGCATTTCCGTTTCTTGGAAAGAGTCATTGTATCTCCTCTGTCTGTTCTTCACTCTCCTTGTGTCACTCTTCTTACTCTCAACTTTTTCTTCTCCTCCAATCTTTCTCCTCCTCTTTCCTTCACTCTTCTTCCTTTCCTTCTCTTCACCTCTCCACCTCACTCTTCTACACCCTCCTTGCTTCACTCTTTTTACTCCCTCAATTTTTCCTTCTCCTTCTTCTCCAATCTGTATTAATAAATAGCATACTGTTAGATAAAATACTTTGGTTAACAGATTCCCATTGCTTGCCTCATTTCTGTATTTTATCTCAAAAACATTGTTTGGAATAATAAATTGGCAGGCTCTGTAACCATATCTTTACCTTTCCTCCTCTGTCTCCTTCACTCTTCTTCCTATCCAGTCTTCCTCCTCTCCTTCCTCTCCACTGATAATGTTAACCATTAATATTTCTAACTATATTTTCACACTACTTATTATAATGCCAAACCATTAAAATTGTAATCTACAAAAATATTCTCAGAATTAATTGTGCATTCATTTAATACAATAGAATTTTCTAAATAGCCTGTCCACTGCATGTTTACATGTGAACGTTTTTTAACCTAGCTACCATAACAGTAGCTAGCTAACTTAGTCTACATAGCTAACGTTAGCTAGCATAACCTATTTAAAACCTTATAGAGCAGATCATCTATCTATTTAAATAAATGGTGACATTATAACATCACTAGCTAGTATCTCAAACGATTGTAACTTACCTGGCTTGAAAAGACGTTTGTGGTGATGTTGTGGATTCACTTGATACTTGCTAGCTTCTGGCCAAGTTTTCCACAGCAGTTTTCTCTAAAACTATCGCGAGCAAGTAGTTAGTAGAAGAAGAGTGAATGAAGCTGCTATAGCGAGCAGCCCCCTCTCTTGGCCTAAACAAGCACAACGCGATTGAGACGTCAAACGGTAGCCTCTGCTGCCCGGTCTTTCTTGCCAAGTAAAATATTTCACTTTGCGGTCTGTTTTTAACGCACAGTTAAAAACGGGGACAGCTCCAGCCGGGGACAGGCAACCAAAAACAGGGACTGTCCCCTAAATATGTTGTGGCTGCCAATGGTTCTGATTTCTGTGTGAGTAAAAGTAGAAAAACATGTTGACTGTTACTTGTAGAAAAACGCCAATTCCATCCTCCTCTCTTTCATGTTGAGGAAACGGTCTATCACTCTGTCATACAGTACATGCTTTAATTTTTTGTTGTCCTAGGCTACCTGGCTTCCATTCGTGGGCAACATTAGCTAGTTAACGTTAGCCTTCTACATCTAGCTACATATTGAACTTCCATCCTCAGGCTAGAGGCACAACAATGTATGTATTAATGGTTGGATCAGAATCGCCATTATAATCATTGGCTAGTACGGAGAATTCAGTAAAAGCACAAGGCCAAATCCCTATCTCCATCCATGGCTAATTTAGGAAAGGGACAATGTTATCTAGCTAGCCACTGGAGGACAACAACACAACGAGATGCAACAATTCAAATGTTTCTGTCAATGACGTATGCTCTCAATGAGACTTGATAGGAGTAAGCCAAAATCCGAGCTGGCCTTGCTTGACACTTTTTTTTTGGTGGGCCAGGACCACTCACTTGAGCTCGCTTGAGCTCGCTTAGCTCAACGCTAATTGTTTTATACTTTTTTTTGTCAAGGGAGGCCAGATGCACGCTGGCTTCACTTGCCTTCAATGCTACGGGCAGCAACAATGTCGTACTCCTTTGGACCAGACAGAATGAGATAGACAGCCTTCACGTAGAGAGACAAAGGGAGCTGTTTTGCTCGCTAGGATGCTTTCTCCTGTGAGATACATTTTTTTTATTTTGGGGGAAGCCTGGCTTCCCTTGGCATCCATGAATACAAAATAGTGATAGAAGAAATAAATTCACAGTGTCATGCATACTTAAATGATTTGAGACTTACTAATGGTGTGAATGTGCTACACCACGGGGTACCAGTAAGGAGATATCATAACTGTCATATATAGTGACAATATCATTCATTGCCTGTTGAGGTAGAGAATAACCAAATCATATGTAAATAAGAATTTGTATAAACTGTACATCAAACTTTGTTTGACAGGCATAACGCAGATATACAGTACAGTGTGAGCATCATAATTCCTGGTGACATCAACATCACCCCTTGAGGTCACAGCTACATTACCATCAACATCAACTCTCCATAATATAATACCACAGTCATCCTTTATTGTAATCTTGGTTTTCCTAGGTCTAGTTTAGGCTAGTATCGATTGGATACACCACAGACGAATCTGGCCCACAAGCCCATTCAATCTGGCCCAGAATAATTTATTTTATCTTCTGATTTGTTTTATTATTATCTCAAACGACATTGAAATGACTCAAACCAAATCTAAACTGTGTTGAAATGATAATGGACCTATATTCAGTCTCTTCACTCTGTCTAGCTTGATAAAAGTCAAACAAAAGCTAGACAGTCAGGGAGCATGGAAAATTCTAAAAGCACTGGACAGAGGACTATTTCTAGAAAATGTTGACTGCGAGGAACTATAATATCTAAAATACAATGGGGGTCATCGCTGTCAGCTCACCTGACAGGTACTCTCCACCCTGAGTCTTCTGTGAGCCGGATGGTACCACAATCGCTACTCTTTCCTCCTCCTTCAAGGAATCACCTTTATTCACCAAATACATTTGCATGTACAGGAATTTGACTCTGTGAAAAGGTGCTGCCACAGTAAACAGAATATACAGACAGTAAACAAACATAATAAATGCACTATATATATACAGCGCATTCGGAAAGTATTCAGACCCCTTGACTTTTTCCACATTTTGTTATGTTACAGCCTTATTCTAAAATTGATTAAATAGTTTTCCCCCTTATCAATCTACACACAATACCCCATAATGACAAAGCAAAAACATGTTTTTAGAATTTTTTGTAAATGTATAAGTATAAGTATTCAGACCCTTTACTCAGTACTTTGTTGAAGCACCTTTGGCAGCGATTACAGCCTCAAGTCTTATTGGGTATGACGCTACAAGCCTGTATTTGGGGAGCTTCTCCCATTCTTCTCTGCAGATTCTCTTAAGCTCTGTCAGGTTGGATGGGGAGCATTGCTGCACAGCTATTTTCAGGTCTCTCCAGAGATGTTTGATTGGGTTCAAGTCCGGACTCTGTCTGGACCACTCAAGGACATTCAGAGACTTGTCCCGAAGCCACTCCTGCATTGTCTAGGCTGTGTCCTTAGGGTCATTGTCCTGTTGGAAGGTGAACCGTTGCCCCAGTCTGAGGTCCTGAGTGATCTGGAGCAGGTTTTCATCAAGAATCTCTCTGTACTTTGCTCCATTCATCTTTCCCTCGATCCTCACTAGTCTCCCAGTCCCTGCCACTGAAAAACATCCTCACAGCATGATGCTGCCACCACCATGCTTCACTGTAGGCATGGTGCCAGGTTTCCTCCGGACTTGACGCTTGGCATCAGGCCAAAGAGTTCAATCTTGGTTTCATCAGACCAGAGAATCTTGTTTCTCATGGTCCACCTTTAGGTGCCATTTGTCAAACTCCAAGCGGGCTGTCATGTGCCTTTTACTAAGGTGTGGCTTCCATTTGGTCACTCTACCATAAAGGCCTGATTGGTGGAGTGCTGCGGAGATGGTTGTCCTTCTGGAAGGATTTCCATCTCCACAGAGGAACTCTGGCGCTCTGTCAGACTGACCATCAGGTTCTTGGTCACCTCCCTGACCAATGCCCTTCTCCCCCGATTGCTCAGTTTGGCTGGGCGGCCAGCTCTAGGAAGAGTCTTGGTGGTTCCCAACTTCTTCCATTTAAGAATGATGGAAGCCACTGTGTTCTTGGGGACTGTCAATGCTGCAGAATGTTTTGTTTTCTTCGTTCTCCTTTCAGACCCCCCTCTAACATGCCTGCTTTCTTCCTCAGCCTTTCATACCTCCTCGGTCTCTTCCTGGCGAACCCTCTCATCCTTGCTGTCCCATAGCATCATAGCCTGACGTGCTTTTGTTGGCTTGTACTACCACATATATAATTGGCAGCTGCAGCTTTCTGCCTGTGCTGTACAGGCCCTTTCCTGCAGTCAGTGACCAAAAGTGCCCTCTTTGGCCTCATGGGTGTTTTGTTTTTTTGTTTTGTTTTGTTTATGGATGAAAAATCTGGTCTTTCTATGTCAAACAGTTTTGTTAAATTCCAGTCTTCTGTGAAGTATATAAAGTCTCAAATTAGGATGCAAACTCAAAATGGAATACATTTCAACTCTTTATCTGGTATTGTACAGGTGTCTTTTAAAATAAATCCATGACCATGTGTGTGTGTGGTGTATACTTTTGTTTCAAAGTAGATTGTTACCAAGAATCCCTCTGATTTGACCCTGATTTTTCCCACTGCAGTAAAAGGTTAATACATTTTAAGTGCGGTAAAGACCGAACGTGGCCCGCAGGGGAAATTATGTAATTTGACACCCCTAAGCTGCACTGTTTAAAGCTATTTTCTGAGATAGTGTTTTTTCTCACAAAAAAATACTGAACAGTTTCAAAGAGAATAATCCGTTTTATTCAAAACAGTTACATAAAAAAAAAAAAAAAAAACATAGTATACAGTATTTACAAAAATGTGCATTGCCAAAAAATCCTTGGACAACAACTTCTGAGGGAATTCATAGTAACAATACATGGATACAAAATGTTGTGTATTATACTGTATATTATATGACAATAGTGGAGGTATATAAAACATTTTACAACAGGTTTGAACTTGCAGCCCATCAGTTAGATGTCTGTGGAACAAGGTGGAAATGACACAGTGTCCTGCTGTGTGGATGATTCTACTTGATCACTGCGCTCGCCTCGCCATAGACTGAACGCCCTAGTGTGAAGAGGGATCCCAACACTAGAGACAGATTTCAAAGCACTTGACATCTTTTTCTTGACAATTGATGTTCTTGCTGTGAACAGAATGAAAATCTGCAAGCCCTGTGGAGCGAAAACAAAAACGTTATCAAGTATTTTCAGGAACACACAAGGACAAACAAAGGTAGCGTTTCCATAAAGACCAGCTCGATTTATTTATGTTTAGTAGGTGTCTAATTTTCAATCATGTCTGGTTTCTGTGGTACATTAGTACACTAGTATTTATAGATTCCATTTTAGTCATTTACCAGACGCTCTTATCCAGCGTGACTTACAGTAGTGAGTGCATATATTTACTACCTGAGTGGTGGTGAGTACACAGAAGGAGATGTTGAGTATGGTGTACATGGTCTGGTTCTGTGTAATGAGCAACAGATAGCCCAGGATCCAGGAGAGACCGAGCACCACAGCCAGAGAAAAGCTACTGAGGAACTTCTTCTTCATCGATGTGTGTCTTGTACTGGGAAACATAACCAACATACTTAGATTGCGGTAACAGACTGCTGTAATGCTGTGGTAGAAGAACAGTATGCTTCATTGACAGTGGGTTAGAGCATGGTGCTCATTCAAATTGTATGATTTGCTTACAAATGACTGAATAATAAAACAAATTATACATTGTATTTATAACAAGCTTTTCATTGAAGACAATAAAAAATGAACAAGCATTAGTACGCATTTAAATCAAGACATCTTAATGACTACAAGTTTCTACTTTGTGCCTCCAAAATAACCTCATTAATGTTACCTGGTTAAATTTGGGTTGGTCTTGCCTGTTGTAACTGCAAAATATACCAACACCACTGTGTTGAAGATAAGCATGAACGCCAAAGGGATCAGGAACCCCCAAAACATTGGCAGCTTGAAGTCAAAGTTCCCCTTTGGATCGAGGGCAGCAAGCCAGCAACTGAGAGGTCAAATGAATGAGTTTGAGATTGGGACAATGTGACAGACAAAACAGGCAGTGATTTGAATAACGTGGTATAAAGTAAACGTGGTGGGTGGCATAAGTAAACAAGAAACCTTAACCAACACAATGGATCGTTCTTTTTACAACTTTTGTAAATGCTCTTTACCATCTTTAAAAGCATGCAATACGATAGGGAACATCTTTTACAGTATTAGTTATAACATTTTCTACAGCAATTGCCCCACATTGATATCGGTAGTACAGTACAATTCAGTACAGTTCATGTGAGAGATATTCATCACCTCCAGCTCGTGGCTTCAGCCAATCAGACTGTCCCCATGTACCCCACACACTGCCCATGCAGTTGTTCACAAACCAATAAAAACGTTGAGCCGGGTCGCTCTCTTTCAAGTACAGCACAGTACAATACAGTACAGAGTAGTAGTACAGTAGTAGTATTGACTCACAATTCCTCCTGCCTGTAACCCAGTGGATTATCCACTCTGTAACTAATTCCTAAGGTGAGGGCCACCACAACCGCAGGCAGTCCTAAAGACAGAGAATTATGTTATTTCCTGGTAGATTTGCATGCAGCCATATACAGAGTATATACACTACACATACATCCTCTAAAGACATAACATCACTATACAAGTTGCTTTTAAGTTCTATTTCAGGCTTATTAGAACCTGAAAATATCCCCTAGCATTAGTTTTGGTTCAAGGAGCCAAGGGCTAATGCCAGCCAAAGCTTCTGAAACAACAAAATAATTAATTTTTCTCCTTGCTGTCCTACCCCATCCGATGGCCACAGTATAGGCTGTGAAGTGTGACGGGCTGGTGGCCAGGCTGTTTCTGATCATCAGGAAGACATGTGTGGCGTACAGCGTGTTCCAGGTGAACGTCCCCAACAGGAAGTACTGCAGCAGGACTGCGACTGCAGTACAGGGCCCTCTGTCCCGCTCTGTGTGTGTGTCGGACGGGGGGAGAATGTTGTCCTCCTGTATTTCAGGTTTGCCCAGCTGTTTATGAGGGTTGTCCACTCCCAACATGAAGAGGAGGGTGAAGATCAGGAGACACATGCATGCGCTCACTAAGAGGACTGTTGGGTTGGTTTTGCGTGATTTCCTGGGGATAGGTGATAGACAACAATATGTTAAGGAAGTTAGATGTGCAGCTATGGATGTGTTGGGTCATTAATAGTGGGTTTCATAATGGTTTCACCTATCAAGTCCTGTTGGATCAGACAAAGTGCTTCTTTACACTATTGGTCGTTCTAAATTGGTTCTGGAACCCTGTAAGATCTTACCTGGTTGCGATCTGGAATGTTATTGTTAAACTCAACCCTATGATGGACATGGAGCATCCCAATATGGTGATCCAGTCTAGCTCTTCAGCGTATTTAAAATCCTTCCTGAACGACTGCAGAAAGAACATAAAAAAATAAATTTCAACACTAAGTTTGTCACAGTCAGAAATATTTGTTGACGGTAGGCCTATGTCTCATCCTGAGATCTCAACAACGATTGGAGAAGTGTTTAACATCCCCATGGCTTACTTAGGCTACCACATCCTTATGATTGCAAATATATTTTTTCATAAGCGCAACCTGACTGCAAGAGACAGGTTTGAATGTCTGACTGAAATACTGGACAAATCAACATTTTTTCTAAATTGGTGATGGTGTTTGAATTTGTTGATAAAATGTGGGACGTGATTGTTTGGTTGCGGGACAAAGGTCCAAAATGCAGGACTGTCCCGCACAATCTGGGACATGTGGTCACCCTATTCCCATGGTGAATGGCTAGGCCCACTACTGTATGAAACCACACACTATTTCAGGTATATTACCGCAACAATAGATATGGTGAAAACAAGGTGTGGGGAGGCACAGAAACTCACATCAATACCTTTCTCTGATAACACTGTGAAACTAAGAATTGATGCTATAGCTAGCAATCAATAGGAAACTGACTGAACCATTCAAGAACTCCTCAGCTTTCCAAATGGATGTTAGTTGTGAGGGCCGAGATGCCCATTCATTTACTTTTGTTCGCTACATGTCGAGGATGCTATTCACAAGGACATATTGTTCTGTCTCACGATTCAAGCATGAAACTGCACAGAGGATCAGCTGCATGGCTTATTGACGAAAAACAGATTCCATGAGATCGAATGGTGGACAAAAAAAACTGACTTTGTTGACTTTCTGTGTAATGAAAATAAAATGTGTCTCCTTGCCTATGTAAATGACAGATTTGGGAAACTGAACGCAAGCATGCAGGAGAAATACAAAAACATTCTGCAGATGAGTGACCGAATCAGTGCATTCAGAGAAAATATTTATTACTGGAGAGAAATCTGTTTGACTGTTATCCTGCCTCTGTTGATTTGCCGGTAAGTGAAATCAAAAACAGATTGTGCTGTCATATGACCGAATGTTGCAGATAATGCATTTTGGTTCCTGACCCAAAGGGAATAAATACCCAGCCGTCTCCCTCTGAGTATTAAAACTCATGGTACCCTTTGACAGCTCATATCTGTGTGAGGCTGGAATTAGTGTACTAGTCTGCATTAAAACCAAATATCGATCCAGGTTGGAAGTGACAGCAGAGATGAGGTGAACACTGGCAACCACACCCCCTGACTTTGAGAACCTCCGACACGACATGCATCATGTCTCTTATCTCACCATCTCATTAGTGGTGGTGAGATAAGAGACTTTATGTCAGACCAATTTACATTGACTGTCATAGTCCCACATTAAATGTATGTGATGGTGAGTTGAGAAAACAATCAGAAATACTGTTAGAATGTTTTGCAATTGACTGCCATAGCACCATAGACCCAAATAAAAAATTAAACATTGGCTCTTAATTACAAAAATAAATTCACATGGTTGGGTCACAAGAACTTTCAGATATCAAAATGGGGTCATGTTTCAAAAAAGTTTGGGAACCCCTCCATAGGTCAGAGTGTGGTCAGTAAAAGGGAGATGAAGGCAGCTAGCTACTCACCATCAGCACAGCGAAGTTAGTGGTGTGATTACAGAAACATCGCAGGCCGTCTTCTGAGTGGTTGACTTTGGAGCAGCCAAAGGTGCTCCAGTCTTTCAACGTGTAGTTCCATGACACGCAGGCAAAGTCATAGAGGGAGGCGTTAGGGACAGCCTGAGAATTGAGAAACAAACAAACTCACTGTAAATCCTTAAGCAAAAGACATGCATTGACAGTGTTCCTCATTCAAAAAAAATTATAAAGTAAATTGTGAAGTATGAAAGGTCATCACGCAAATGTGGAAAGAAGAGGTTTCAATTATGATAGATCATATTATATACAATGCAATATATGCTTCCTTGTTCTTAATGGCGGATAAGCCATTAGTCATCTTAATTATCAATCAAGTACAAGGGAGGAACAAAAATCCACAGCCACTTGGCCTTCTGTGGAATGAGTTGAACACATGACTTACAGTTGACTTTTTCAACATTTTGTTATGTTTCAGCCTTAGTCTAAAATTGACTTTAAAAAAAAATTATCCTCAGCAATCTACACAAAATACCCCATAATGACAAAGCAAAAACAGGTTTTAAGAAATGTTTGTAGATGTATAAAAATGTAAAACTGAAATACCTTATTTACATAACTATTCAGACCCTTTGCTATGAGACTCGAAATTGAGCTCAGGTGCATCCTGTTTCCATTGATAATCCTTGAGATGTTTCTACAACTTGATTGGAGTCCATGTGTGGTAAATTCAATTGATTGAACATGATTTGGAAAGGCACACACCTGTCTATACGCGGTCTCATAGTTGACAGTGCATGTCAGATCAAAAACCAAGCCATGAGGTCGAAGAAATTGTCCGTAGAGCTCCGAGACAGGATTGTGTTGAGGCACAGATCTGGGGAAGGGTACCAAAACAATTCTGCAGCATTGAAGGTCCCCAAGAACACTTACATTCTTAAATGGAAGAAGTTCGGAACCACCAAGAATCTTCCTAGAGCTGGCCTCCTGGCCAAACTGAGCAATCGGGGGAGAACGGCCTTGGTCAGGGAAGTGACCAAGTACCAGATGGTCACTCTGACAGAGCGCCAGAGTTCCTCTGTGAAGATGAACCTTCCAGAAGGACAACCATTTCTGCAGCACTCCATCAATCAGGCATTTATGGTAGAGTGGCCAGACGGAAGCCACTCCTCAGTAAAAGGCACATGACAGCCCGCTTGGAGTTTGACAAAAGGCACCTAAAGGACTCGGACCATGAGAAACAAGATTCTCTGGTCTGATGAAACCAAGATTAAACTCTTTGGCCTGAATGACAAGCGTCACGTCTGAAGGAAACCTGGTACCATGCCTACGGTGAAGCATGGTGGTGGCAGCATCATGCTGTGAGGATGTTTTTCAGTGGTAGGGGCTGGGAGACTAGTCCGGATCGAGGTAAAGTTGAACGGAGCAAAGTACAAAGATAGCCTTGATGAAAACCTGCTCCAGAGCACTCAGGACCTCAGACGGGGGCAAAGCTTCAAATTCCAACAGGACAATGACCCTAAGCACACAGACAAGACAATGCAGGAGTCTCTGCATGTCCTTGAGTGGCCCAGCCAGAGCCCAGACTTGAACCCGATCGAACATCTTTGGAGAGACCTGAAAATACCTGTGCAGCGATGCTCCCCATCCAACCTAACAGAGCTTGAGAGGATTTGCAGAGAAGAATGGCTGTAATCGCTGCCAAAGGTGCTTCAACAAAGTACTGAGAAAAGGGTCTGAATACTTATGTAAATGTAATATCAGTTTTTAATTAAAATTTTTAATACATTTACAAACATTTCTAAGAACCTGTTTTTGCTTTGTCATTATGGGGTATTGTGTGTACGGTACATAGATTGATGAGGTAAAATAGCAATTTAATACATTTTTTAATAAGTGTGTAACGTAACAAAATGTGGAAAAAGTGAAAGGGTCTGAATACTTTCCAAATGCACTGAAGATAATGGACAACTTCCCATTATATTTCGCAGATAAATTTGGACCACGAAGCATTTACTTATTCCAAGAGAAATCTTACTGTGGGCTTGAAGACCATCTCAACATGTAACCCAGACACCTGTCCCAGGTTAGCAGAGATGACCGTTCTGCTGGTCCCTGAAGAAGCACTGAAAGCACTGGACCTGAAGAACCGGTCGTTTTGGTAGAGTACAAAACCAATGGAGTGGTTTGTGTTTTTACTATGCAAAACTGAGTGTAGTGAATTTGAATGAGAGAGGGTAGAGGGAGAAAGAGAGGGGGGAGAGAGAGAGAGAATGTTGTTCATATCAGGACTTCATATACATGAGTAGCTTGACCTTGCCTTGTAGAACTATCATGGAAGCCTAATTATTTCTCAATAGTTTACCTATCCACATGTCATATGACTCATCTTACTGACTTTATTGTCCCCATTGGGACATTTTGTTGCAGTGTCATGTACACATTTAAAGTGGCGTTTAAATACAAAACAAAATTGACAAAACAACTTTCAGACCAGTTACGTACCAATAAAAATAATAATAATAAGAAATAAGAAATAAAACATTTAAAAAAAAGAAAAGACTAGCCTGCTGGCCTTACGGAGTCGATGGGAACATTCGTCCGAGCTATTTAGGAGGGATATCACACCTGGCACAAATGATTGTCTCGTTCTGTTTTTCCTGCTGAGGGGTGCCCTATACCTGCGCCCAGAGGGGAGTAGTTCAAAGTCCAGGTACATGGGGTGGCTTGGGTCTAAAATGATTTTGTGAGCCTTACGGAGGGCCCTGACCTTAAAGATCTCATCCAGGCCTGTCTGTTTGACTCCAAGTACCTTGCTTGCTGTGGTAATAATCCTTCTCAGCATATTTCTCTGGCTGATCCTTATTGGACAATCTAAATATTTGGCATTGCTGACCTGATTTTGGCGACCACAAAGAGCAGTTAAGCGCTCTCGGTGAAAGCGTATAAGGAAATTGAATCTTGAGGTTCTACACTGTTTGTATACCAACATTGGCTCACCTGGTGGGAATTTGATAAAAATCTGGACGTCGGTAGAACCTCCTTTGCTAGTTATCAGTTCAGAGGTATTGGTGTTGAGATGAATTCTGTTGGCCACAAAATTACCAGATCTTCCTGGAGACCGAGATTCATTTGATTTATACAGTTAAAGCAGAACAGTGTTACTTCTTTACCACAGGAGGCTGGTAGAACCTTAATTGGGGAGGACGACTCATAATAATGGTTGGAACAGAGCGAATGGAATGGCATAAAACACTTGGAAACCGCGTGTTTGATGTGTTTGATACCATTCCGCTGATTCCGCTCCAGCCATTACCATGAGTCGTCCTCCCCTCATCAGCCTCGACTTTATCTGTTCTAGTCTGTAATACAACAAATCAAATCCATTCCAAACCGTATTGACAGCAGAGGAGAAACATTAGAAAAATTAGGAGATAGAACTAGACTGTCAACACAGATATAAACTATATAGATATACAGATATAAACAGATATAATACAGATATAATATCACTTTAAATGCCAGTATGTAGGTTCACTAGCAGTCTCACTCACCAGTCAGAGCAGTAAACTGGATCCCTACTGAGTCACTTGGTACTTGGACAGACTGGACTACCAGGTTGGGCTGAACCACCAAGGACACATTATTGTGCTGGTCCAGGGAAAAATTCTCCAGGGTCTCTGTGAGGCTGGGGGAGAAACACAGAAAAACATTAGCTTGCATGCACCATGCAGAGGCACACGTACACACATAAACTCAAACATATGCAGAAATACACACCACCACACATGCACGCTCACACACACACACACTCCAGTACTTTTGGACAGCGTCTCTCTCCTGTGAACTCTCCTCACTGGAATTCAGCAGCTGACTGATGGTAGTTACAGCTGCCACTGCGATGTCCTGCAACATGATCAAAACCAGGGGATGACCCTCAAGTGTTCAAATCACTGCAGTAACAACCTCACGTTTCTCTCCAGAACATGTCATAGTTCACGACTTGATTTCAAAACATCTTATACCTTTGTGATATTTGCAGACAGAAGCAGCGTGTTAGCTATCTGAGCTGCTGTGGTGATGTTGTCAGCTGACAGCTGCTCTGGTCGGGAGGTCAGGATCTGAGTACTGAAGGCTAACTCTAGTAAATCACCTGAACTACTGGAGATCTGAATAGAGACAGAGAATGATTTTTATTCATTATATTTTAGTATTGTTTTTCAACAGAACATTGTGCAAGTGGCAGCAACATGCTGAACTGTGAGTACATTGGATATTACATTACTGGTACTAACTATGTGGCTCAGTTGGTAGATCATGGCAATAGAAATACCAGGGTTGTGGGTTCAATTCCCACAGGGGACCAGTATGAAAATGTACGCACTCACTACTGTAAGTCACTCTGGATAAGAGCCTCTGCTAAATGACTAAATGTAATGTAAAACACAAGAAATAAAATTAGAATGTTCCTCATCAACTGTTAAGCAGAATAAAGGAACAGAATAGATGATCTGAAGGTAAGAGCCAGTTGTTACTGATCTTCAAACTGTAAGATCCACTCCTCATAATGATGACTGTAACTGACTCAAAGAAAGATGAATGCTAAATTGAGACTGGTCATAAATCAAGATAATAAAAAATATGCCTATTGACTTACATTTCCTAGAATGTCACTGAGGGTAAATTCACACTGCAGAATGTAAGTATTACCAAACTGTGGAGATCCAGTGTCATCTGAACAATCTGCTAAGGCTACTGGTAAACCAGCTGGAGGAACCAAGATAGTAAAGATTTTGTGTTACTTAATACAACATTAATTAGGACTGTAACATTTTTGTCATTTCAGGTGAATAAAAGTAACATACCACCGGTTGTATTCTCATCACACAATTTTTCTGAATAAGCAGACCAGCCAACTACTGTTGTTGTGAAGGAGAATCCATCCTTGATGGTGGAATGGCAGAAATTCCCTATTGAAGTAAAATGCATTTCAACATGGACCAAATGTGTGACTGCAAACATGAAATGCACATTCTGAATGTGAGATCCAAGGAGTAGTGTTGTGGACTGTGAATGGTAAATCCAAGGTTAGGTATAGTAGTGTAGTATTGTGCAGGAGTCTGAATGGTAGATCCAGGGTTAGGTATAGTAGTGTAGTATTGTGCAGGAGTCTGAATGGTAGATCCAGGGTTAGGTATAGTAGTGTAGTATTGTGGAGGAGTCTGAATGGTAGATCCAGGGTTAGGTATAGTAGTGTAGTATTGTGGAGGAGTCTGAATGGTAGATCCAGGGTTAGGTATATTAGTGTAGTATTGTGGAGGATTCTGAATGGTAGATCCAGGGTTAGGTATAGTAGTGTAATATTATGCAGGAGTCTGAATGGTAGATCCAGGGTTAGGTATAGTAGTGTAGTATTGTGGAGGAGTGGGTAAGTGTGTGGATGTACCCTCTGAACAGGTCTCTCCGGTCCACTCATCAGGACAGATACAGACTCCACTCAGCAGCTCACCACCATTTATACAGACCAGAGGAGGGGTTGTGGTGGTAGAGGAGTTGGTAGAGGTGGTAGAGGTGGTGGGCAGACTGGTACTGGTGACAGGGATAGAGGTAGGGTAACCAGTAGTTGGAAGACCCGTAGTATTTAGGGTTATAGGGTCATCAGTAGTTGTTTTTTTTATGTCAATGGTGGTTGGAATGACAGATGATATGGTGAGATCCCCCTGTGGAAAAGAGACTTTAAAAAAAGAAAATTAACTCAGAAAAACCACATAACAAGAATACATAGTGTCAGTTGCTTTAATCATAGGAGGTGATCCATGCTGTTCCAGTTTCATTGTGTCTGCATCAGTGTAGAAATGTTTCCTACTGTACTTTTTGAGAGAAAGAAGTCATTCTCACTGCCAATAAACGGTAGACAGTTGATAGCAAAGTCTACCCTGTTATCAACTGCATCTGAGATCTGATAGTAGTCTACCCACAATCTGTAAACAACAGCTTAGCGATACATCCAGATTAGTGTTTGGATAAAAATAAAGTCTGAAACAATGTCTTTATTGATGCTATTGTATCCCTCACAGCAAACAGACAAAACATCAATTAATCATTGACTATACAACAAACTTTAACATTCATTAACCACACCGTAAAAACAGTAAGGTCATATAGTGGTAATAATCCATTGACAAGTTAAATTAATCATACATTTTTTAACATCTGGAGAGTGACAGCAATTTTCTTACGCAATTCTCAATCATACAACAAACTTAACAGCATCATACATCTGAACATCTTAAATCACCCTGAATGAATCAAATATAGAGCAAGTCTTACCTGTAGCAAAGACAGCCATAATCCATAGCTCCTTCATCTCTGCTGTTTCCAGTCATCCAGTGTCAGCAGACTGCACATTATTATGGACATCTGTTGGTTTTATGCTGCGCTCCACCTATTACAGAGTCTGCAGTGACGTACAGGTACCAGTACCAGATTTAGTGTTGAAATTAAGGGGAAAGTACTGGAACCAAAGTATTGGTTTCAACACAACCCACGTTGTCAACAGGATCAGTAAAGACAATGACACAAATTCTTTGAAAAGAGATCAGACATGACAGGATGAATAAATAGGATCCACATGGATGAATACTGTGAGGACCAGTCAACCAATAGCATTACCCTTCTCTATGCAAAACATTCTTAGTTGCAGCTGGGAGGTAAAGTACATGTTTTGGTAAACAGAACAACTTTCCACTAGATCAGGTGTAATTAGATCTCCTGATTAGAGTTGAAGAATAAAACAAAGTAATCGAAGTGTCTTGGAGGTCTGGATTAGAATATGAGGACACTAGAGGGTAGACTTCTCTAGAACAGGGTTTCCCAAACTCAGTCCTGCCCCTCAGTTCTGGATGGCTCGTCTCATTAAGGCACATCATGCCCTAACCTAGTCATGGGTACGTCCCAATAATATCTCCATCGTCCGGAAGTGTACACTCGTTCACAACTTCACCCACAAATCTAAAAACATTGGATTCGCAGAGGCATTGTCCAACGCAGAGATGGGCAACTGCTGAACTCAGTCGGGTTCTCAACTTACTGTTGAAAGTTAGAATAGTAGAAAACACAAGGTGCAATTTCAATGTTTGGTTGTGCATCAGCAGTTTCTCTCTTGTTATGTCAGTCACTGACAGTCACTCAATTAGCACATGTCAGCTAACATTTGTTTAGACTGGTAAGATAGTCTAGCCAGCGATCTAAACTTGTAGTAATCATGGTCGACACTCTCACTCAGATATCATTTAAAAAACTGCGAACATTTCTCTCCATCCAATAGTAAAGTGTACAATTTCAGGAAATTGTTTCATGTTTCATAATTTTCTGCAAGCCTAACAGTTTCTCCCCTCCACGGGTGGAGACAGAATGTTCTGTAAGGAACACAGTAGTCCAGCTTGTCTGCCGATAGCTCCTCTTATCATTTGTTTCACACTTGCACCCTGCTTACGTACTAAAAAGGAACAAAAGGTCCTTGTTCTAATTCTGACTAAAACTACACACATCATCAGATTATAAATTTATGATTCTAATAAATTTCATACAATTATATGGATTCAGGGTGGAATATTTTAATCATTACTTTAAACATATAAATTCCATTATCAACCCCCCCTTAATGACTAAATAATACACACTGATACATCCACCGCCATATGGAATCAAAAATGTTACACAAAATCAAACAAAACCAATACATGTATTGTAACGGCTTTCTTCTGTGGACGAAGGAGAGGACCAAAGCGCAGCGTGGTTAGTGTTCATCATGATTTAATAACGACAATAAACGTGAACACCACAAAATACAAAAACAACAAATGTGAAAAACCGAAACAGTCCTATCTGGTGCATAGACACAAAGACAGAAGACAACCACCCACAAAACCCAACACAAAACAGGCTACCTAAATATGGTTCCCAATCAGAGAAAATGACTAACACCTGCCTCTGATTGAGAACCATATCAGGCCAAACATAGAAACGGGAAAACTAGACACACAACATAGAATGCCCACTCAGCTCACGTCCTGACCAACACTAAAACAAAGAAAACACAAAAGAACTATGGTCAGAACGTGACATGTATTTACATCAGATACTCATCATCGACTGCTCCAGGCCTATATCCCATTATAACTCTTCTTTTTAGGATTTTTATTACAATCTTCATTAAAGGAACAGTCTGTCTAAACATTGAAGATAGTCTCATCTAACATTGGCTCCTCGTGGTTAAAAGAAACGGAGCCATCTCCTAGGCCTGGAGGCCTGTATTCGTCATCCCACTGGTCAGAGCTCGGAATCGGTCCATATCTCACCATCTGTTGCGTCATCGATCTCTCTAGAGTTCTGGTGATCAAACCTCTCACACATGGGACCAACCAGCATCCACACAACACCAACAAACTCATACAGGTGAAAGCAGCCCACAATACAGTACTTACAATATTTTTCCATTTCCCAAACATGCTATCGAACCACCCTGTCAGGGAAGTATCCACCCCAGAGTTCTCTGCTAACTCATGAGCTAATGTGGTCAAACTGGCCAGGGCCTTGGTCACTGATCCGTCTGGAACTGTGTTATTTGGAATGTAAGTACAGCAGGCTGCTCCGAATATCACACATATCCTACCCTTCTCGGCTAGTAACATATCCAATGCTATTCTATTCTGCCATGTCATTAACTTCTCTGCGCTACGGATCCCTTTTACGGAATCATTTTCCTAAACAACCGCTGAATTGCAGGGCGCAAAATATTACTAAAAATATTTATAATCATGCAATCACAAGTGAAATATACCAAAACACAGCTTAGCTTGTTGTTAATCCACCTATCGTGTCAGATTTTGAAAATATGCTTTACAGCGAAATCCAAGCTTTTGTGAGTGTAGCAATCAATGCTACAACAGCTAGCCCCAAATTAGCATGGTCACGAAAGTCAGAAAAGCAATACAATTAATCGCTTACCTTAGATAATCTTCGGATGTTTGCACTCACGAGACTCCCAGTTACACAACAAATATTATTTTTGTTCGATAAATATTACTTTTATCACAAAAAAACGCCATTTGGGTTGCACGTTATGTTCAGAAAACCAAAGCCTTGTTCCGTTCGACAAATTCCAAAAAGTATCCGTAATGGTCGTAGAAACATCTCAAATGTTTTTTATAATCAATCCTCAGGTTGTTTTTAACAAACATAATCGATAATATTTCAACCGGACCATAACCTATTCAATAAGAGAGAAAAAGAAAATGGAGAGCTCCTCTCTCGCGCGCAGGAACTATTCAGAGGACACCTGACTACTTTTGAAAAATCTCACTCATTTTTCAAAATAAAAGCCTGAAACTATGTCTAAAGCCTGGTCACAGCCTGAGGAAGCCGTTGGAAAAAGAATCTGGTTGATACCCCTTTAAATGGAAGAAAGACGGTCCAGGAAACACAGATTTAAAAAATATATATATCACCTCCAGGTTCGATTTTCTCAGGTTTTCGTCTGCAGAATACGTTTTGTTATACTCACAGACAATATTTTGACAGTTTTGGAAACTTTGGAGTGTTTTCTATCCTAATCTGTAAATTATATGCATATTCTACGATCTGGGCCAGAGAAAATGTCTGTTTACCTTGGGAACGTTATTTTAAGAAAAAAGAAAATTCTGACCCCTAGCGCTAAGAGGTTTTAAGACATTTTGCCACAAATTTGGAAGTATGCTTGGGGTCCATTTGGAAGACCTATTTGCGACCAAGCTTTAACTTCCTGACTGTCTTGAGATGTTGCTTCAATATATCCACATAATTTTCCTGCCTCATGATGCCATCCATTTTGGGAAGTGCACCAGTCCCTCCTGCAGCAAAGCAGCCCCACAACATGATGCTGCCACCCCCGTGCTTCACGGTTGGAATGGTGTTCTTCAGCTTGCAAGCCTCCCCCTTTATCCTCCAAACATTACGATGGTCATTATGGCCAAACAGTTCTATTTTTGTTTCATCAGATCAGAGGACATTTCTCCAAAAAGTACAATCTTTGTCCCCATGTGCAGTTGCAAACCGTGGTCTGGCTTTTTTATGGCAGTTTTGGAGCAGTGGCTTCTTCTTTGCTGAGCGACCTTTCAGGTTATGTCGATATAGGACTTGTTTCACTGTGGATATAGATACTTTTCTACCTGTTTCCTCCAGCATCTTTACAAGGTCCTTTGCTGCTGTTCTGGGATTGATTTGCACCTTTCGCACCAAAGTACGTTCATCTCCAGGAGACAGAACGCGTCTCCTTCCTGAGGCGTATGACGGCTGTGTGGGGCCATGGTGTTTATACTTGCGTACTATTGTTTGTACAGATGAATGTGGTACCTTCAGGCGTTTGGAAATTGCTCCCAAGGATGAACCAGACTTGTGGAGGTCTACATTTTTTTCTGAGGTCTTGGCTGATTTCTTTAGATTTTCCCATGATGTCAAGCAAAGGGGCACTGAGTTTGAAGGTAGGCCTTGAAATGCATCCACAGGTACACCTCCAATTGACTAAAATGATGTAATTTAGCCTATCAGAAGCTTCTAAAGCCATGACATCATTGTCTGGAATTTTCCAAACTGTTTAAAGGCACAGTCAACTTAGTGTATGTAAACTTCTGACCCACTGGAATTGTGATACAGTGAATTATGAGTGAAATAATATGTCTGTAAACAATTGTTGGAAAAATAACTTGTGTCAAGCACAAATTAGATGTCCTAACAGACTTGCCAAAAGTATAGTTTGTTAACAAGAAATTTGTGGAGTGGTTGAAAAACTAGTTTTTATGACTCCAACCTAAGTGTATGTAAACTTCTGATTTCAACTGTATATACAGTACTTGTTAAGTATTGTAACGTAACTCATGATTTGAAATATAGTATATACAGTATCATTGAAAAGTTTGGACACACCTACTCATTCATGGGTTTTTCTTTATTTTGACTATTTTCTACATTGCAGAATAATAGTGAAGACATCAAAATTATGAAATAACACATATTGAATCATGTAGTAACCAAAAAAAGTGTGAAACAAATCAAAATATATTTTAGATTTTAGATTCTTCAAGGTAGCCACCCTTTTCCTTGATGACAGCTTTGCACACTTTTGGCCTTCTCTCAACCAGCTTCACCTGGAATGCTTTTCCAACAGTCTTGAAGGAGTTCCCTGTCACAACGTGGCCCTTTGGGGTGTATATCGTGGCTTCCCCCCTCTCTCACTCTCACCACAAGTTTTATGACTTTACGACAGGTCATAAATTCCTGGCAGACGCTCTCCCCCTGGTCATGCAGAAAGAGAGGGGAAATAAACCTATGGAACAAAGAGCTTCTCCCAAATTTGGAGGATAAAACAATATTTCTATTTTTGAGAATGTGGGAATGGTCCGTGTGTATTTAAAAAACAATCCTGTCGAAGTTGTTTTATTTTGTGACATCAGGAAGGACAGTAGCACAGAATAACAGTAACTTTGGAAGTGTACATTTGTCCATTATTCGTTTTCTACCTGAACTTTCTGTAAAATATATTATTGAATATGAAACTATTTGTGAGAAGATGTCATTTCATGTTGGCCTTCTTAATGAGATACGTGTTTAGTTATAACATTTTAACTAGTCAGTGACCACACCCACGTGAGCCCAGACATTACGTAGGCGTCATAAAACCGCCCCTTCTTCCACAGAGGATAAAACCCACTTCCTGCAAAATATACATTAAGTCAGAGAACGCCAGGACAGAGTCCCCACATTGGAATTGCTCCAATTCTATAGACCATGGGACCATACAGCTGTAGGTTTGGCTACACGGCTAGAAATGGTTAAACTCTGAGACTATCGATCACTATAGAATAAGAGCTGATCTTAGACGATAATTACTAGTCTGCAGTTAGAAATTACGTAAGCCTAGTACAAGAATACCGACAACAACCAAAACATCTATTCTAAGAACAAGCCTAACGTATCCATTACAACAGACACTATCCAGAGTAGAGGTCGACCGATTAATCGGAATGGCCGATTAATCGGGGCCGATTTCAAGTTTTCATAACAATCGGAAATCGGTATTTTTGGGTGCCGATTTGCCGATTTTTTTTTACACCTTTATTTAATCTTTATTTAACTAGGCAAGTCAGTTAAGAACACATTCTTATTTTCAATGACGAGGCAGAACGACAGATTTTTAACCTTGTCAGCTCGGGGGACCCAATCTTGCAACCTTACAGTTAACTAGTCCAATGCTCTAACACCTGATTACATTGCACTCCACGAGGAGCCTGCCTGTTAGCGAATGCAGTAAGCTAAGGTAAGTTGCTAGCTAGCATTAAACTTATTTTATAAAAAACAATCAATCAATGACTGTCATTGCTCCAATGTGTACTTAACCATAAACATCAATGCCTTTCTTAAAATCAATACACAAGTATATATTTTTAAACCTGCATATTTAGCTATAAGAAATCCAGGTTAGCAGGCAATATTAACCAGGTGAAATTGTGTCATTTCTCTTGCGTTCATTGCACGCAGAGTCAGGTTATATGCAACAGTTTGGGCCGCCTGGCTCTTTGCGAACTAATTTGCCAGAATTTTACGTAATTATGGCAACATTGAAGGTTGTGCAATGTAACAGGAATATTTAGACTCATGGATGCCTCCCATTAGATAAAATACAGAACGGAATAAACGTTTTGTTTTCGAGGTGATAGTTTCCGGATTAGTCAAAGGTATATGGTTTAGAGAGAAATAGTCGACGCGTTATAATTCCTGTAATAACTTGCGGCTGAATTTGAAAGGGGTTCCTTTGTTATTTTACTGTTCATGTCTTCCATAGAGAATGTCTTGATCTACTTCAAATAAGGTCTGTGTTTCGTGCAGGCTTAAACCGCCTCGACGTTTTGATACCCGTGTAAATCTCACTAGGATAAGGTAACGTTTGTCAACATATTTTCATAAACACTCTACAAAAAAATGTATCTTCGCTTATATTTAGCCAATATTGATCAGAGTTACCTTGTCCTATGGATATCTACACAGTTATAAAATTGGCACGGTGATGTAAGCCTACACGAAACACAGACCTTATTTTAAGTGAATGTAAAAAATATCCTATGGAATAAATGAAGGAACTGCTTTTCAGATTTTGCTAGAAGGTGTCATGGGAATTATGACTCGCACTTTGGTTGTCAATTCTTACCATGCCCATTATTAAAATAGGATTTCCTGCATATAGAAATTAAAGTTTTTGTTTTCAACATTCATCACAGGTAACTTAAACTCTATTTTTATTCAAACAGTTGAGAGTATTTGTCTCCTAAGCAGACTCTTCAGTATCATTGTCACTTCAGAGCTGTGTGCGTGTGTGTGTATTTATGTATTATATTAAGTTAAAATTAAAGTGTTCATTGTTCATTCAGTATTGTTGCAATTGTCATTATTACAAAAATGTGTGTGTGTGTATGATATATATATATATATATATAAAAAAATAAATAAATCGGTATCGGCTTTTCTTGAACTCCAATAATCGGTATCGGTATCGGCATTGAAAAATCATAATCGGTCGACCTCTAATCCAGAGCCACGGAGAAAGCTACAACCACGAAGGACATTGTGACTTCTGGGGAACTTAACCAGAGACTCTGATGAACTGACTCTCCAGCAGACGGACAGGCGATTCCAACAGAGAAGACAACGACGTACGGGCGTAAATATATACATTGCAATTATTCTCGAATGAGCGGCCGTTCATGTGCAAAGGATTAGCATTTCAATTAATATAATTATCAACTGTGTGTAGTGAATCCATTTTGTCTTTCCTGCTCTCTCAGTCCCCACCCCTTTTCTTTGTCTTCTAAGCCGTCATATTGGCTTCGTCCACTAGGGACATTTTCTTTGTATCATGTAGTAACCCAAATATCTACTGGTTGTTTGTTATGTAATTCTGTGATTATTTAGTTAGTTAGTAAATAAATAATTAAGCCAATTTGTATATCGCTGAGTCATGATTCAGGCTAGGGTTCGTGCAGATATCCAAGGGGTTGCGACGTTCAGTAATGAGAACTGATGAGGTAATAATAATTCTTTAATAGAAGACTGTAATTGATCAGATATTAAAATATCTGAAGTTATTTTCAGAAAATTATAACTCTGTAAATCAACATTTTCCGTGGTGCCCCGACTTCCTAGTTAATTAATGTTTACATGATTAGTTTAATCACGTACTAATTAAACCTAGATAACTGATTCGATATAAATAAGTCTTCACATTTAATGATAGTTCAGACACGACATCCCACATACGCTCAGCACTTGTTGGCTGCTTTTCCTTCACTCTGCGGTCCAAATCACCCCAAACCATCTCTACTGGTTTGAGGTCGAGTGATTGTGGAGGCCAGGTCATCTGATGCAGCACTCCATCACTCTCCTTGGTCAAATAGCCCTTACACAGCCTGGAGTTGTGTTGTGTCATTGTCCTGTTGAAAAACAAATGATAGTCCCACTAAGCGCAAATCAGATGGGATGGCGTATCGCTGCAGAATGCTGTGGTAGCAATGCTGGCTAAGTGTCCCTTGAATTCTCAGATAATGTCACCAGCAATGCACCCAAACACCATCACACCTCCACCTCCATTCTTCACGGTGGGAACTACACATGCGGAGATCATCCATTCACCTACTCTGCGTCTCACAAAGACACGGCGGTTGGAACCAAAAATATCACATTTCCACCTTTCTAATGTCCATTGCTTGTGTTTCTTGGCCCAATCAAGTCTCTTCTTCTTATTGGTGTCCTTTGGTAGTGGTTTCTTTGCAGCAATTCGACCATGAAGGCCTGATTCATGCAGTTTCCTCTGAACAGTTGATGTTGAGATGTGTCTGTTACTTGAACTCTGTGAAGCATTTATTTGGGCTGCAATTTGAGGCTGGTAACTCTAATGAATTTATCCTCTGCAGCAGCAATTCTGGGTCTTCCTTTCCTGTGGCGGTCCTCATGAAAGTCAGTTTCATCATAGCGCTTGATGGTTTTTGCGACTGCACTTGAAGTAACTTTCAAAGTTCTTAAAATTTCCCAGATTGACTGACCTTCATGTCTTAAAGTAATGATGGACTGTCGTTTCTCTTTGCTTATTTGAGCTGGTCTTGCCATAATATGAACTTGGTCTTTTACCACGTAGAGCTATATTCTGTAAACCACCCCTACCTTGTCACAATACAATTTATTGGCTCAAATGCATTAAGAAGGAAAGATATTCCACAAATTAACTTTTAACATGTACCAACACACCTGTGTGATCATTCTACAATGGTCCCTGTAGCATTCGATCAAACCGGTGTGATTAGAACGCTTATTTAGAACAGCCAGTTTCAAATGAGCAACAATCAGCATTTGAGCTGGCCACACTTTTTTCAGAAACATTTTGCACACACACATCCTTACAAAGTTATGTCCAGAATGTGAGCAGTTTATTTTTGGATGCAATGTTCAGACATTCACAGAAGTATCTACAGCATAACACAATCATCCAAACCGGAAAAATGTAGGCTACATTTGTCCTAGCGCTAATTGAGGAAAGATTGACATAACACAAGCGGTCATATTTTTATATCTCGCGGCTGACAGAAACTACAATATGAATTAGCTAATAGCAATTACTATTTATAATTAATCACATCACGGGTGAGCTCACCATTGATCGAAATAATTGAGTAAAACACTTTCTAGAAATCGAAAGTAATCCAACGATGGGTAGTTTCTGTGCGCCGCCATGCTTTTTTTCTCTCACAGAAACCAAAGATAATAAGAGAAGACATGTTGAGTTTGGTCCGTTTATATATGGTATGCACGTTGAAGGGGGTGTGTCATCTACCATCGTTCACATCCCACCATTCACTTCCGGAAGTTCTCAAAAAATGAGTGAATCTTTACTCACCTCATTTTGTTATAACATCTTTGCTCCAACAGACAATTACGTGAAACCTAGAATTTATTGTATGTCAACAAACATGGCTCCACACACAGCTGGATTTAGCTTAGCTCATTATAATCAGTACAACCTTCAAAAAGTATTTTACACACATCATATTTGCCCATTACAATCTATGCAAGAATCGGAATGCATGATTTGTCACCAGTGCCTGAAAACATGTGAATAAAACAGTAAATATATAAATAATTACCACACAAAACATTTTCTGATAGTGATTTATTGATACAAGTGGCGCGTGCAGGCAGTCAATCACGTAACCTCTCACTCCCACTCTGAGCCATTCAGTGTTGTAGCATTAGCAATGTCTTTCAAAAGGAGACAACTCACAAATGTGGAAATTCTGGAGATTTTTAACAATTCTGACAATGAGTATGAAAGTCAGGAATCAGATTCTGACAGTGAGGAGATGCCCCCCAACCTTGTAGCCATTGAGAACCCTGAATCTGAGGACCCCTTGTCCACTGACAAAGTCCCAGGTCCCTTTGAAGATGCTGGTGGTGATGGAGGCAGACCGGCAGTGGATGAAGTACAGGAGTTCTGTGGTAGCTGGAAGGCCACCAGCCATTTCACCCCTCCTGGCCCTGCTGTTTGCTTTGATGAGTCCCAGTCTGGAGTGCAACGCCTCTTGCCATTTCCATCTGATGCAGAGTGCTTCAGGTTGTTTCTGACAGAGGAGCTGGTGGGAGACATAGTAGAGGAGACTAATCGCTATGCCTTGGAGCTACAGGAGAAGAGAGAGCCAGGAGTGAGGGGGAAACTCACTAAATGGGAGACAACCACAATTAGTGAAATGTATACCTTCCTGGTGACAGTTCTTCTCATTGGGATAGTAAAGAAGAACTCCCCAGGAGAATACTGGAGCACAGATCCTATGTTTGCAACTCCCTTCTTTGTCACCCTCTTTTCCCAAGACCGCTTCCTAGTTCTGCTTCGATGCCTGCATTTTGTCAACAATGCTACTGCCATCCTAAATTCCCCGTTATACAAAATAAGAAATGTTCTAACCAGCCTGACATCAGCATTTGGTCGGGTCTTTGTGCCATACAAGAGCCTATGCATTGATGAGTCTCTGTTATTATGGGAAGGTAGGCTGGCGTTCCGTCAATATATTCCCTCCAAAAGGCACAGGTTAGGGGTCAAGTTCTTTGTCATGTGTGACGTGACGTCCACCACTGACATCCAACATTACGAGGGGCTTCGGGTGTCCGGGTCCGTGGTGATGACCATGCTGGGTCCTCATCTCAGCAAGGGACACACTTTGTATGTGGACAATTGGTACAGCAGTCCCACACTCTTCCAGCATCTGCTCTCCAACAGCACAGGGGCCTGTGGCACAGTCAGGTCGAACAGGAAGGGGATGCCGGCATTCGGATGCAGGAAGATGCTGAGAGGGGAGGGGGAGTTCAAGGAGAATGGTCAACAGCTGGCAGTAAAGTTGCATGACAAACGAGACGTGTCCTCTCCACTGTCCATACAGCAACCATATCGGCCACAGGGAAGGTGGACCACCTGACGGGAAAGAGAAAAATCAAACCAGACTGTGTGCTTCACTATAACCTCAAAATGAGGGCAGTGGATAAGGTGGATATGATAAACAGCTTTGTGGAATGCACTCGGAAAACGACCAAGTGGTATAAAAATATATTTTTCCATTTGTTCGACACTGCTGCCCTCAATGGCCACATAGTTCACCGCCAACTAACACTTGCGATGATTACTGAACAAGGTATTTTTTGTAATTGGGTGTACAGTTCACATACAAATCACATACAGTTCCATTATGCAATTAAAGTGACAATATCTCACACCTACCCACTGCCTCATAGGTAAAGTAATTACCTACCAAAAGTACAGAGAATCTCATGAGAACTGCTGGGGACAATCCCCTACGCCTCACTACACTTCGTTTTCCCTGCAAAGTCCCTCAAACTGCTGCTCAAGGTAGTCACACACGGAGGCACTGCAACTGCCTGTCTGGCACCAGGAGAAGTAAGCAGATGAAGTTGACAAAATACGTGTTAAGCTTGTGATACACCTCTATGTATTTCACCATGCTTTGGGGAGTATCATATGCTCAAGCACTATTTGGCACAACTGCAGCAATTAGTGACTGACTGAGCTGGTAGGTGACTTGACAGGTGACCTGCCATGATACTTTTCCTTTAGAGGTGGGGGGTTGTTGTTCAGCCACTGCATGAATATTAAATATGGGTTATGCATATTCGGTTTTTTCCCTCTAGTAAAACAAGTTGTTGTTCAACAAACCAGCACCAATACTGCAATAAAATAGACAGCTATTACATATTGGCCTATGCGTTTTCTTGCTGTGTTTTCATCCAGTAAAACTGTTAAGGAGACACTAGGATACAAAAGCTGGCCTCAATCTTCAGCTCCAGATGTCCAGCTCCAGTACCAGTTATGATATTGACAAATACTGTTTGTGGTTTCTGAAAGTACAGAATAAAGAGGAATTATTCATTAGAATACGATATAAGGATATGGCAATAAAACATTATTACAAAGAAGTAACATAATACACACTGCTATACAAATAGTATATTGCATTCACAAAATCACAAATTGGAGTTAACAGTAAGAAACAGTAACTTTTGAGCTCCACAGGGGGGCAGGGCAGGGCAGGACAGAGCTATGCTAAATAGGGCAAATGAAAACAAACCATGGTCATAAATGTTATATATATTTAACCTTCATATAAACTAGGCAAGCTATTTAACAACAAATTATTATTTACAATGACGGCCTACACCAGTAGGTGTGTCTAAACTTTTGACTGGTATACAGTACCAGTCAAAAGTTTAGACACACCTACTTATTCAAGTTTAGATTTTTTTGGTACTATTTTGTAATCAAGATTCCTTTGCTCCTTGTTCACTTTGCTGTGCTCTCTCCTGACCTAAGGAAGTGGATGAAACAGGAGCCCTGGGTGAGATGTTTCAGCTTTCTTCTTGCTTGCTCCAGTCCCGCGGCTAGCTGAGTCAATATTTGGTCATGCTGCCACCTGAATTTTCCATTGGTCAGACCTGCGTGGCAGGAAGAGAGCATGTGCTTCAGAGTGGCTGGTCGTCCACATAGTGTACAGCTGTCTGGGCTGTTTGCCAACCCCCACGTGTGAAGGTAAATTGGTGTGGGAAAAACATTGTACACAGAGTAAAGCAGAAACCTAATCCGCTGCCCTTCCATGTTCCAGGTGAGTGCCCTCTCTCTCACGCTCCCATAGCATGTCCAGCTGCCGTGTTTTTTCATGGCTACAACTCTGACATGCCTATTTTCTTCCTCAGCCTTTCAGACCTCCATCTGCACCACAGCACTACTTTGGATCTGCTTTCTTCCAGCTTGACCTGGATGTGCATCCCAGACCCGCCTCCGTGAGCGTTGCGCTAGTTGCCCACTTGCAACCGGTTCTGACCTCGATCTCTGCCTGGCGAACCTTCTCATCCTTGCTGTCCCGCAGCATCATAGGCTGACATGCTTTTGTTTCCCTGTAGTCCTCTACCACAGATGTAACTGGCAGCTGCAGCTTGCTGCCTGTGCTGTACAGGCCGATGGAGCAGAAGCTTCTTAATCAATTTTAAGTGCGTCCCATCTAACCTCGGTAATGACCAAATGTGGCCTGAGGGGAACATTTGTTTGACACCCCTGGGCTACACTGTCTTAAGCTATTTTCTGAGATATAGTGAGAAAAAACACTATTTTACACAATAAGAAAACTAAAACAAACATTAGCTTAAAAGACAATCACATAATTATTGAACACTTTTATTCAAAAAAAAAATCATTGGACAACTTCTGAGGGACTAGTCGTCACAATAAATATACTCTACGCGGATACAACATTTTGTGCAGTATATTGTATATTATAGTACAAGAGGAGAAGTATTACAAACTAGGTTTGAACTTGCAGCCCAGCCCATCAGTTAGATGTCTGTGAGGAACAAGTTGGAAATGACACAGTGTCCTGCTGTGTGTATGATTCTACTTTATCACTGTGCTTTCCTCGCCATAGACTGAACTTCCTAGTGTGAAGAGGGATCCCAGCGCTAGAGACAGAATACAAAACACTTGATATCTTTTTCTTGACAATTGCTGTTCTTGCTGTGAACAGAATGAAAATCTGCAAGCCCTGTGGAGCGAAAACAAAAACGTTATCAAGTATTTTCAGGAACACACAAGGACAAACAAAAGGTAGTGTTTCCATAAAGACCAGCTCGATTTATTTATGTTTAGTAGGTGTCTAATTTTCAAATCAATCATGTCTGGATTATGTGGTACAATATGTATTTACAGTTTACATTTGAGTAATTTAGCAGACGCTCTTATCCAGAGTGACTTACAGTAGTGAGTGCATACATTTACTACCTGAGTGGTGGTGAGTACACAGAAGGAGATGTTGAGTATGGTGTACATGGTCTGGTTCTGTGTAATGAGCAACAGATAGCCCAGGATCCAGGAGAGACCGAGCACCACAGCCAGAGAAAAGCTACTGAGGAACTTCTTCTTCATCGATGTGTGTCTTGTACTGGGAAACATAACCAACATACTTAGAATGCTGTAATGCTGTGGTAGAAGAATATTTGACTTCCAGTGGGTGAGTGGGTTAGAGCGTGGTGCGAATTCAATTTGATGATTTGCTTACTAATGACTGAATTAATAATAAAATAATATATTTTATTTATAACAAGCTTTTCATTGAAAGACAATTAACAATTAAGCTCGTCAGTAGGCATTTAAAATCAAGACTGATCTTTATGACTACAACGTTCTACTTTGTGTCCCCAAAATACACTAGTTAACGTTACCTGGTTAAATGTGGGTTGGTCTTGCATGTTGTAACTGCAAAATATACCAACACCACCGTGTTGAACATAAGCATGAACGCCACAGGGATCAGGAACCCCCAAAACATTGGCAGCTTGAAGTCAAAGTTCCCCTTTGGATCGAGGGCAGCAAGCCAGCAACTGAGAGGTCAAATGAATGAGTTTGAGATTGGGACAATGTGACAGACAAAACAGGCAGTGATTTGAATAACGTGGTATAAAGTAAACATGGTGGGTGGCATAAGTAAACAAGAGACCTTTCAACACAATGGATAATTATTTTAGTTTTTTACAACTTTTAAAATTGCTCTTTACCATCGTTAAAAGCATGTAATACGATCATTGATAGGGAAAAGCTTTTACAGTATAAATTATATTGATAGTACAGTACAATTCACGAGAGATAGATCACCTCAAACTCGTGGCTTCAGCCAATCACTGTCCCCATGCACCCTACACTCTGCCAATGCTCTGACCGTGCATCCTGTGAATGGTCAGATGCTCCTAGCTAGCTCGTCAGGTCCATTGCATGCTCTCTCAAGTGTGTCAGTATTAGCAGGGCCTGAACTGTGTTGTTTCCAGTGTCAGAGCGTGGGTAAACACATGTGTATGGGATGCGTGATTACAAAAAATCATCCCCATATACATCCCTATGTGCATCTTCTCCTGTGTGTGAATAAAGTTCCTGTGTGTGTTAACTCTTGGACTGCCTTAATCCTCTCTAACCGGGGGCGGTGTCAGTGGGTCATAGACTAGTAAATATGTTGAGCCGGGTCGCTCTCAGTACAGTATAGAGAAGTAGTATAGTACAATTCAGTACAGTAGTAGTATAGTACAGTAATGACTCACAATTCCTCCTGCCTGTAACCCAGTGGATCATCCACTCTGTAACTAATTCCTAAAGTGAGGGCCACCACAACCGCAGGCAGTCCTAAAGGACAGAGAATGATGTTGTTATTTCCTGGTAGATTTGCATGCAGCCATATATAGAGTATTCTGAAAAGTATTCAGACCCCTTGACTTTTTCCACATTTTCTTACGTTACAGCCTTATTCTGAAATTGATTAAATAAATGTTTTCCTCATCACTCTACACACAGTACCCCATAATGACAAAGCGAAAACAGGTTGAGAAATTGTTGCAAATTTATTGAAAACAAAATACAGAAATACCTTATACCTTAGCAAAAACCAAGCCATGAGGTCGAAATAATTGTCCGTAGCGCTCCGAGACAGGATTGTGTCGAGGCACAGCTCTTGGGAAGGATACAAAAACAATGCTGCAGCATTAAATGTCCAAGAACACAGTGGCCTCCATCATTCTTAAACGGAATAAGTTCGGAGCCACCAAGACTCTTCCTAGAGCTGGCCTCCTGGCCAAATCGAGCAATCGGTGGAGAAGGGCCTTGGTCAGGGAGGTGACCAAGAACCCAATGGTCACTCTGACAGAGCTCCAGAGTTCCTCTTTGGAGATGGGAGAACCTTCTAGAAGGACAACGGTCTCTGCAGCACTCCACCAATCAGGCCTTTATAGTTGAGTGGCCAGACATAAGTCACTCTTCAGTAAAAGGCACATTACAGCCCGCTTGGAGTTTGCCAAAATGAAACCAAGATTGAACTATTTGGCCTGAATGCCAAGTCTTGCTAGCACAGACTGGAATATGTTACGGGACTCATCCGATGGCATTGAGGAGTATACCACATCAGTCACCAGCTTTATCAATAAGTGCAACGATGACGTTGTCCCCACAGTGACCGTATGTACATACCCCAACCAGAAGCCATGGATTACAGGCAACATCCGCACTGAGCTAAAGGCTAGAGCTGCCGCTTTCAAGGAGCGGGACTCTAACCAGGACGTAAGAAATCCCGCTATAACCTCAGACGAACCATCAAACAGGCAAAGAGTAAATACAGGGCTAAGATTGAATCCTGCTACACCGGCTTCGACACTTGTCGGATGTGGCAGGGCTTGCAAACTATTACGGAACAAAAGGAGGCCCAGCCAGGAGCTGCCCAGTGACAGATGTATTACCAGGACGTATACTCCAAGCATGTGCTGACAAACTGGCAAGTGCCTTCACTGACATTTTCAACCTGTGTAAAAGTGATCACTTTTTTATTTTTAATAAATGTTCAAAAAAATTGAAAAAAATGTTTTTGCTTTGTCATTATGGGGTAGTGTGTGGGGGACAATTTAATCCATTTTAGAATAAGGCTGTAACGTAACAAAATGTTGAAAGGTCAAGGGGTCTGAATACTTTCCGAATGCACTGTACAGAGTAATATACTACACATACATTCTCTAAAGACATAACATCACTATACAAGTAGCTTTTAAGTTATAGTTCAGGCTTATTAGAGCCTGAAAATATCACCTAGCATTAGTTTTGGTTCAAGGAGCCCAGGGATAATGCCAGCCAAAGCTTCTGAAACAACAAAATAATTTATTTTTCTACATGATATCCTACCCCATCCGATGGCCACGGTATAGGCTGTGAACTGTGACGGGCTGGTGGCCAGGCTGTTTCTGATCATCAGGAAGACATGTGTGGCGTACAGCGTGTTCCAGGTGAACGTCCCCAACAGGAAGTACTGCAGCAGGACTGCGACTGCAGTACAGGGCCCTCTGTCCCGCTCTGTGTGTGTGTCGGAAGGGGGGAGAATGTTGTCCTCCTGTATTTCAGGTTTGTCCAGCTGTTTATGAGGGTTGTCCACTCCCAACATGAAGAGGAGGGTGAAGATCAGGAGACACACGCAGACGCTCACTAAGAGGACCGTTGGGTTGGTTTTGCGTGATTTCCTGGGGATAGGTGATAGACAACACTATGTTAGGGAAGTTATATATGTAGTTATGGATGTGTTGGTTCATTAATAGAGGGTTTCATAATGGTTTCACCTATCAAGTCCTGTTGGATCAGACAAAAGGCTTCTTTACACTATTGAGAAGCACCCAATATTTTTAAATGGTTCTGGAACCCTCTAGGATCTTACCGGGTAACGATCTGGAATGTTATTGTATATTTTGAATTGGTTCTGGAACCCTGTAGGATCTTACCTGGTTGTGATCTGGAATGTTATTGTATATTTTGAATTGGTTCTGGAGCCCTGTAGGATCGTACCTGGTTGTGATCTGGAATGTTATTGTATATTTTGAATTGGTTCTGGAACCCTGTAAGATCTTACCTGGTTGCGATCTGGATTGTTATTGTTAAACTCAACCCTATGATGGACATGGAACATCCCAATATGGTGATCCAGTTTAGCGCCTCAGCGTATTTAAAATCCCTCCTGAACGACTGTAGAAAGAAAAGAAAAAATACATTTCAACACTAAGTTTCTGTCTCAGTCATAATGCATAAAGTCCTCGCCCATCATGTGTCTGGATATGCTGGGGTAAACCATAGGTCAGCGGTTCCCAAAATAGGGGTCACGACCCCTGATATGAAAATGGGGTCGCAGGAGAATTTCCAAAATCCTGCTAAAGATTTAAATAATAATACAACTAATTTGTATAAAATATTATAATATTGTCTTTGTATCTCAAAATCATTGTAATGTGGTTAACCTTAAAAAAACGAAATCAATTATTCAAATATAAAATTCAACCAGAAAGCGCCCTTAGACCGTGGGAAAAGGCCGCACTTGACCGTTGCACTTGAATCATTCCCACTTAAGGTGACCACATTTAAAATACAAAAATGCGGGACAACAGAAGGATTTGTGGGACAGTGTAACCTACCCTGTACCTAACTTCAAAATAGGCCAATGCATCATCGCTGTCAATTTGTGAACGATAATTTCAATTTTTTTAGCTGAAACATTATTTTTTTGCCTGTGCTACAAACGGCTATATCAGTCTGCTAATACAGGACTAGTAAAGGCCCAATGCACTACTTTTGTGAAAATATTATTATTTTGTATTTCTGATTTTTCAGGGGGTGCAGCACCCTCAGCACCCTACTTCCCACTGCTATGCTTATATCTTTCAGTCTCTTTCAGTCTAATATGGCTATTTACTTACTTTTCTAGCTCTTCATCAGAAGCATGTTTTTTGTAAGAAGTTAGGAGGCCTGACGATCCTCTCCAAGTTTAGCAGAAATTTAGGCTGAAAGGATTTGAGAAATATTTGTTGACGAAAGGCCTATGACATAGGCCTATGTCTCGTCTTGAGCTGCAAAAATATCAGATATCAATAACGATAGTCTCAATGTCAACAGTGAATAAGTGACTCCAGGATGTTGGCCTTCTAGGCAGAGTTGCAAAGAAAAAGCTGTATCTCTGTCCATTGTGTTCTTTTGCCAATCTTAATCTTTTATTTTTATTGGCAAGTCTGAGATATGGCCTTCTCTTTGCAGCATCCCGGAGTCACCTCTTCACTGTTGATATTGAGACTGGTGTTTTGCGGGTACTATTTAATGAAGCTGCCAGTTGAGGACTTGTGAGGCGTCTGTTTCTCAAACTAGACACTCTATTGTACTTGTCCTCTTGCTCAGTTGTGCACAGGGGCCTCCCACTCCTCTTTCTATTCTGGTTAGAACCAGTTTGCGCTGTTCTGTGAAGGGGTAGTACACAGCGTTGTACGAGATTATCAGTTTCTTGGCAATTTCTCGCATGAAATAGCCTTCATTAATCAGAACAAGAATAGACTGACGAGTTTCAGAAGAAAGTTATTTGTTTCAGGCCATTTTGACCCTGTAATCGAAGCCACAAATGCTGATGCTCCAGATACTCAATTAGTCTAAAGGCCAGTTTAATTGCTGAATTTAATCAATCAGCACAACAGTTTTCAGCTGTGCTAACATAATTGCAAAAGGGTTTTCTAATGATCAATTAGCCTTTTAAAATGATCAACTTAGATTAGCTAACCCAATGTGCCATTGGAACACAGGAGTGATGGTTGCTGATAATGGGCCTCTGTATGCCTATGATCAATTTGATGATATATTAATTGACCAAAAAATGTTGCTTTCTTTCAAAAACAATAACATTTGTAAGTGACCCCAAACTTTTGAATGGTAGTGTATATTCTTTCATAAGCACAACGTGACTGCAAGAGATAGGTTGGAATGCCTGACTGAAATACTGGACAAACCACACATTTTTGCCCAAAGAATTGATGTTTTATCTTCTTGATAAAATGCGGGACATGACTGTTTGGTTGCAGAGTAAAGGGCCAAAATTCAGGATTGTCCGGATACAATCCAGGACTTGTGGTCACCCTATTCTCAGGTGAATGGCAAGGCCCACTACTGCATGAAACCACACACTATTTCAGAGATATTACCACCACAATAGATATGGTGAAAACAAGGTGTGGGGAGGCTGAGGCACAGAAACTCACATTAATACCTTTGTCAGATAGCACAGTAAAAATAAGAATTCATTGGCCTCCCGAGTGACGCAGCGGTTTACGGTACTGCATCGCAGTGCTAGAAGCATCACTACAGACCCGGGTTCGATCACAGGCTGTGTCGCAGCTGCCAGCGACAGGAGACCCATGAGGCGGCGCACAATTGGCCCAGCGTCGTCTGTGGGTTAGGGGAGGGTTTGGCCGGCTGGGATGTCCTTGTCCCATCGTGCTCTAGCGACTCCTTGTGGTGGGCCGGGCGCACGCACGCTGACTTTGATCGCCAGCTGTACAGTGTTTCCTCCGACACATTGGTGCGGCTGGCTTTGGGTTAAGCGAGCAGTGTGTCAAGAAGCAGTAAGCAGTGCGGCTAGGCGGGATCGTGTTTCGGAGGACGCATGGCTCTTGACCTTCCCCTCTCCCGAGTCCGTACGGAAGTTGCAGCGATGGGACAAGACAGTAACTACCAATTGGGGAGAAAAAGGGGTTAAAAGTACACAAAATAATAACAAAATCAAATTAAGCATTTATGCTATAGCTAGCAATCAATAGGAAACTGACTGAACCACTCAAAAAGTCCCCAGCTTTCCAAATGGACGTTAGCTGTGAGGGCCAAGATGCCCATTCCTTTACTTTTTTTGTTCGCTACATGTCGGGGATGTTATTCACGAAGACAAATTGTTCTGTCTCACAATTCCTCGAGCATGAAACTGCACAAAGGATGCGCTGCGTGACTATATTGACAAAAAACAGAATCCATGGAATCGAATAGCGTGCAAAAAACAAACACTTGGTTGACTTTCTTTGTAATGAAAAGAAAATACGTCTCGTTGCCTATGTAAATGATATATTTGGGAAACTGAACGAACTGAACGCAAGCATGCAGGGGAAATACAAAACATTCTACATATGAGTGACCGATTCAGTGGATTCAGAGAAAATATTTATTACTGGAGAGAAATCTGTTTGACTGTTATACTGCCTCTGTTGATTTGCCGGTAAGTGAAATCGAAAACAGATTGTGCTGTCATATGACCGAATGTTGCAGATAATGCATTTTGGTTCCTGACCCAAAGGGAATAAATACCCAGCCGTCTCCCTCTGAGTATTAAAACTCATGGTACCCTTTGACAGCTCATATCTGTGTGAGGCTGGAATTAGTGTACTAGTCTGCATTAAAACCAAATATCGATCCAGGTTGGAAGTGACAGCAGAGATGAGGTGCGCATTGTCAACCACACCTCCTGACTTTGAGAACCGCAGACGCTACATGCATCATGTCTCCTATCTCACTATCTCAATAGTGGTGGTGAGATTGTAGCAAATTGGTCTGACAATGTCTCCTGACTATCATAGCCCCACGTTAAAATTATGTGATGGTGAGTTGAGAAGACAATCAGAAATACTGTTAGAATGTTTTGCTACTGACTGCCATAGCCCATCTTAATTACTACAAAAAAATCTACATGTTTGGGGTCACGAGAATGATCAGATATCAAAATGGGGTCATGGGCCAAAAAAGTTTGGGAACCCCTCCATAGGTCAGAGTGTGGTCAGTAAAAAGGGAGATTAGGGCAACTAGCTACTCACCATCAGCACAGCGAAATTAGTAGTGTGATTACAGAAACATCGCAGGCCGTCTTCTGAGTGGTTGACTTTGGAGCAGCCAAAGGTGCTCCAGTCTTTCAACGTGTAGTTCCATGACACGCAGGCAAAGTCATGGAGGGAGGCGTTGGGGACAGCCTGAGAAGTGAGAACAGAAACAAACTCACTGTAAATCCTTCAGCTAAAAACATGCATTCACAGTATGCAAGTTAATTATGAAGCATAACAGGTCATTAAGTACATGTGGGAAAGAAGTAGTTACAATTATAGATGATATTATATACTCAATACAACATATGCTTCCTTGTTCCTTGTGGCGCATAAGTGTCAATGGATAACTTAGATCAGGAGTGTCAAACTCATTCCATGCAGGGCCTAGTGTCTGCTGGTTTTAGTTTTTTCCTTTCATTTAAGACAATCAGATGAGGGGAGTTCCTTACTAATCAGTGACCTTAATTATCAATCACATACATGGGAGAAACAAAAACCCACAGCCACTCGACCCTCCGTGGAATGAGTTTGACACATGTGACTTAGATAATGAATAACTTCCCAACACGTTTCCCAGAGAATTTGGACCACTTTGTGTTTATTGATTCCAAGAGAAATCTTACTGTGGGCTTGAAGACCATCTCAACATGTAACCCAGACACCTGTCCCAGGTTAGCAGAGATGACCGTTCTGCTGGTCCCTGAAGAAGCACTGAAAGCACTGGACCTGAAGAACCGGTCGTTTTGGTAGAGTACAAAACCAATGGAGTGGTTTGTGTTTTTACTATGCAAAACTGAGTGGAGTAAAATTGAAAGAAAGGGGAGAGGGAGAGCGAAGGGGCGAAGAGAAAGCGAGTGGGAGGGAGAGCAAGCGAGAGAGAGATTGTTGTTCATATACATGAGTAGCTTGACCTTGCCTTGTAGGCTTATCGTGGAAGCCAAATTACTTCTCATTATTTTACTTATCCATATTGAATTGAATTTATTTTGGGTAACAGACATACACCAAAATGTACAATGTGGACCCAGAGGATATTAATTGTATTAAGTATTAATTAAACGTTTGTTTCCAAAGTGGTCCTCGATGGTAAAAACAATAACACGGGGCGGCAGGTAGCCTAGTGGTTAGAGCGTTGGGCCAGTAACCGGAAGGTTGGTGGATCGAATCCCCGAGCTGACAATCTGTTGTTCTGCCCCTGAACAAGGCAGTTAACCCGCTGTTCCGAGGCCGTCATTGTAAATAAGAATTTTTTCTTAACTTACTTGCCTAGTTAAATTAAAAATAAAATATGTATAATGATTAAAAAGGCAAAACTAAATTACAAACAACCATAAATATCATGCGACTCAGCTTTATAGGACAATCTAAATGTAGTCACTGCTGACCTGATTTCTGAGACCACAAAGAGCTAAGCTCTCTCTGTGATATCAATTTAAGGAAATTGAAGCTTGAGTTCATACACTATGCAAAACAACATTGGCTCACCTGGTGGGAATTTTATGACAATCTGGACATCGGTATCACCTCCTTTGTCAGCTATCAGTTCAGAGGTATTGGTGTTCAGATTTATTCCGTTTGCCACAAAATTGCCAGAACTTCCTGGAGAAGGAGATTCATTTGATTTAGCAATTTAAAGCAGAACAATATATAGTGTTACTTCTGTATTTGTCTGTAGAACAACAGATACAATCCATACCAAACCTTACTGACCAACAGAGGAAACATTAGAAAAATGAGAAGTTTTACCCAGTCTGTCAACACAGATATAAACCATCACTTTAAATGCCAGTATGTAGGTTCACTAGCAGTCCCACTCACCAGTCAGAGCAGTAAACTGGATCCCTACTGAGTCACTTGGTACTTGGACAGACTGGACTACCAGGTTGGGCTGAACCACCAAGGACACATTATTGTGCTGGTCCAGGGAAAACTTCTCCAGGGTCTCTGTGAGGCTGGGAGAGAAACACAGAATAACAGTGTACATGCACCATGCAGACACGCACAGAGGCACACAAACACACACCACCACCCATGCACACACACACACTCCAGTACTTTTGGACAGCGTCTCTCTCCTGTGAACTCTCCTCACTGGAATTCAGCAGCTGACTGATGGTAGTTACAGCTGCCACTGCGATGTCCTGCAACATAATCAAAACCAGGGGATGACCCTCAAGTGTTCAAATCACTGCAGTAACAACCTCACGTTTCTCTCCAGAACATGTCATAGTTCACGACTTGATTTCAAAACATGTTTTACCTCTGTGATATTTGCAGACTGAAGCATCGTGTTAGCTATCTGAGCTGCTGTGGTGATGTTGTCAGCTGACAGCTGCTCTGGTTGGGAGGTCAGGATCTGAGTACTGAAGGCTAACTCTAGTAAATCACCTGAACTACTGGAGATCTGAATAGAGACAGAATGATTTTTATTCATTTTATTTTTGTTTTTCAACAGAACATTGTACAAGTGGCAGCAACATGCTGAACTGTGAGTACATTTGGATATTACATTACCAGTACTAACTATGTAGCTCAGTTGGTAGAACATGGCACTTGCAACACCAGGGTTGTGGGTTTGATTCCCACAGGGCAACAGTATGAAAATGTATGAAACTACCCTAAGTCGCTGTAGATAAGAGCATCTGCTAAATGACTAAATAAAAAGTAATGTAAAACACAAATAAAATAAGAATGTTCCTCATCAACTGTTAAGCAGAATAAAGGAACAGAATACATGAGCTGAAGGTAAGAGCCAGTTGTTACTGATCTTCAGACTGTAAGATCCACTCCTCATAATGATGACTGTAACTGACCCAAAGAAAGATGAATGCTAAATTGAGACTGGTCATAAATCAAGATAATTAAAAAAATATACCTATTGACGTACATTTCCTTGAATGTCACTGAGGGTAAATTCACACTGCAGAATGTGAGGAGGACCAAACATTGGAGATCCAGTGTCATTTAAACATCTTGCTGAGGCTTCTGGTAAACCGGCTGGAGGAAACAAGACAAAAAGGTAATCAAGGGCCTCCAGAGTGGTCTAAGGCACTGCATCGCTGTGCCACTAGTGATCCTGGTTCGAGTCCAGGCTCTGTCGCAGCCAGCTGCGACCGGGAGACCCATGGGGCGGCGCACAATTGGCCCAGCGTCGCCCGGGTTAGGGGAGGGTGTGCCCGGCAGGGATGTTCTTGTCCCATCGCATGCATACTGGCAGGCCGGGCGCAGTGCACGCTGGCACGGTGTTTCCTCCGACACATTGGTGCGGCTGGCTTCCGGGTTAAGCGGGCATTGTGTCAAGAAGCAGTGCGGCTTGGCTGGGTTGTATTTCGGAGGACGCACGGCTCTCGACCTCCCGTACGGGAGTTGCAGCGATGGGATGACACAAACTACCAATTGGATACCACAAAATTGGATGAGAAAAAAAGTATTATTAAATAAAAAATATAATCAAGATTAGTGTTATCTAATACAACATTCATTAGGATTGTAACAAATAAAAAAATGGTTTCATTTTAGGTGAATAAAAGTACCATACCACTGGTTGTCTTCTCATCACACAACTCTTCTGAATAAGCAGACCAGCCAACTGTAGTTCTTGGGAAGGAGAATCCATCCTTGATGGTGGAATTGCAGAAATTCTCTATCGAAATAAAATATATTTCAACATGGACCAAATGTGTGACTGCAAACATGAAATACACATTCTGAATGTGAGATCCAAGGAATAGTGTTGTGGACTGTGATCGTGAGATCCAGGGTTATGTACAGTCGTGGCCAAAACTTTTGAGAATTACACAAATATTATTTTTCACAAAGTCTGCTGCCTCAGTTTGTATGATCGCAATTTGCATATACTCCAGAATGTTATGAAGAGTGATCAGATGATTTGCAATTATTGCAAAGTCCCTCTTTGCCATACAAATGAACTGAATCCCCAAAAAACATTTCCACTGCATTTCAGCCCTGCCACAAAAGGACCAGCTGACATCATGTCAGTGATTCTCTCGTTAACACAGGTGTGAGTGTTGACGAGGACAAGGCTGGAGATCACTCTGTCATGCTGATTGAGTTCAAATAACAGACTGGAAACTTCAAAAGGAGGGTGGTGCTTGGAATCATTGTTCTTCCACTGTCAACCATGGATACCTGTAAGGAAACACGTTCCGTTATCATTGCTTTGCACAAAAGGGCTTCACAGGCAAGGGTATTGCTGCCAGTAAGATTGCACCTAAATCAACCATTTATCGGATCATCAACAACTTCAAGGAGAGCGGTTCAATTGTTGTGAAGAAGGCTTCAGGGCGCCCAAGAAAGTCCAGCAAGCGCCAGGACCATCTCCTAAAGTTGATTCAGCTGCGGGATCGGGGCACCACCAGTACAAAGCTTGCTCGGGAATGGCAGCAGGCAGGTGTGAGTGCATCTGCACGCACAGTGAGGCGAAGACTTTTGGAAGATGGCCTGGTGTCAAGAAGTGCAGCAAAGAAGCCACTTCTCTCCAGGAAAAACATCAGGGACAGACTGATATTCTGCAAAATGTACAGGGATTGGACTGCTGAGGACTGGGGTAAAGTCATTTTCTCTGATGAATCCCCTTTCCGATTGTTTGGGGCATCCGGAAAAAAACTTGTCCGGAGAAGACAAGGTGAGCGCTCCCATCAGTCCAGTGTTATGCCAACAGTAAAGCATCCTGAGACCATTCATGTGTGGGGTTGCTTCTCAGCCAAGGGAGTGGGCTCACTCACAATTTTGCCTAAGAAAACAGCCATGAATAAAGAATGGTACCAACACATCCTCCGAGAGCAACTTCTCCCAACCATCCAGGAACAGTTTGGTGACGAACAATGCCTTTTCCAGCATGATGGAGCACCTTGCCATAAGGCAAAAGTGATAACTAAGTGGCTCAGGGAACAAAACATCGATATTTTGGGTCCATGGCCAGGAAACTCCCCAGACCTTAATCCCATTGAGAATTTGTAGTCAATCCTCAAGAGGCAGGTGGACAAACAAAAACCCACAAATTCTGACAAACTCCAAGCACTGACTTTGCAAGAATGGGCTGCCATCAGTCAGGATGTGGCCCAGAAGTTAATTGCCAGGGCAGATTGCAGAAGTCTTGAAAAGGAAGGGTCAACACTGCAAATATTTACTCTTTGCATCAACTTCATGTAATTGTCAATAAAAGCCTTTGACACTTATGAAATTATTGTAATTATACTTCAGTATTTCATAGTAACATCTGACAAAAATATCTAAAGACACTGAAGCAGCAAACTTTGTGGAAATTAATATTTGTGTCATTCTCAAAACTTTTAGCCACGACTGTACAGTATAGTAGTGTAGTGGAGTCAATGGTAGATCCAGGGTTAGGTATTAGAGGTCGTCCGATTATGATTTTTCAACGCCGATACCGATTATTGGAGGACAAAAAAAAAGCCGATACCGATGATTGGAGGACCCCCAAAAAAAGCCGATACCGATTATTGGAGGACCCCAAAAAAAAGCCGATACCGATTATTGGAGGACCCAAAAAAAAGCCGATACCGATTATTGGAGGACCCAAAAAAAAGCAGATACCGATTAATTGGACGATTTTTAATATCTATATTTGTAATAATGATAATAATAATATATAATAATATATATTATATATAATAATATAATAATAATAGTAATAATATATATTTGTAATAATAATAATAACAATACTGAATGAACACTTATTTTAACTTAATATAATACATCAATAAAATCAATTTAGCCTCAAATAAATAATGAAACATGTTCAATTTGGTTTAAATAATGCAAAAACAAACTGTTGGAGAAGAAAGTAAAAGTGCAATATGTGCCATGTAAGAAAGCTAACGTTTAAGTTTTTTGCTCAGAACATGAGAACATATGAAAGCTGGTGGTTCCTTTTAACATGAGTCTTCAATATTCCCAGGTAAGAAGTTTTAGGTTGTAGTTATTATAGGAATTATAGGACTATTTCGCTCTATACCATTTGTATTTCATATACCTTTGACTATTGGATGTTCTTATAGGCACTATAGTATTTCCAGCCTAATCTCGGGAGTTGATAGACTTGAAGTCATAAACAGCGCAACGCTTGAAGCACAGCAAAGAGCTGCTGGCAAATGCAGGAAAGTGCTGTTTGAATGAATGCTAACGAGCCTGCTGCTGCCTACCACCGCCCAGTCAGACTGCTCTATCAAATCATCGACTTAATTATAATAAACACAGAAATATGAGCCATAGGTCATTAATATGGTCAAATCCGTAAACTATCATTTCGAAAACAAAACGTTTATTTTTTCTATGAAATACGGAACCGTTCCGTATTTTATCTAACAGGTGGCATCCCTAAGTCTAAATATTGCTGTTACACAACCTTCAATGTTATGTCATAATTATGTACAATTCTGGCAAATTAATTACGATCTTTGTTAGGAAGAAATGGTCTTCACACATTTCACAACGAGCCAGGAGGCCCAAACTGCTGCATATACCATGACTCTGCTTGCACAGAACGCAAGAGAAGTGACACAATTTCCGTAGTTAAAAGAAATTCATGTTAGCAGGCAATATTAACTAAATATGCAGGTTTAACAATATATACTTGTGTATTGATTTTAAGAAAGGCATTGATGTTTATGGTTAGGTACACATTGGTGCAACGGCAGTGCTTTTTTCGTGAATGCGCTTGTTAAATCACCCGTTTGGCGAAGTAGGCTGTGATTCGATGATAAATTAACAGGCACCGCATCGATTATATGCAACGCAGGACAAGCTAGATAAACTAGCAATATCATCAACCATGTGTAGTTAACTAGTGATTACGTTAAGATTGATTGTTTTTTTAATGCTAGCTAGCAACTTATCTTGGCTCCTTGCTGCACTCGCGTAACAGGTAGTCAGCCTGCCACGCAGTCTCCTTGTGGAATTCAATGTAATCGGCCCAAAAATGCCGATTACCGATTGATATGAAAACTGGAAATCGGCCTTAATTAATTGGCCATTCCGAATAATTGGTAGACCTCTATTAGGTATAGTAGTGTAGTATTGTAGAGGGGTCTGAATGGTAGAGCCAGGGTTAGGTATAGTAGTGTAGTATTGTAGAGGAGTCTGAATGGTAGAGCCAGGGTTAGGTATAGTAGAGGAGTCTGAATGGTAGATCCAGGGTTAGATATAGTAGTGTAGTATTGTGCAGGAGTCTGAATGGTAGATCCAGGGTTAGGTATAGTGTAAGTGTGAGGATTTACCCTCTGAACAGGTCTCTCCGGTCCACTCATCAGGACAGATACAGACTCCACTCTGCAGCTCACCACCGTTGATACAGTCCAGAGGGGTTGTGGTGGGAGAGTGGAGACTGATACTGGTGATAGGGATAGATGTAGGGTAACCAGTAGTTGGAAGACCAGAAGTATTTAGGTAACCAGTAGTTGGAGTGTCAGTAAATGGAGGGTCAGGGGTTAAAGGGGCAGCAGGAGTTGGGGTAGTTATGTTAATGGTGGTTGGAATGGCAGAGGATGTGGTGAGATTCCCCTGTGGAAAAGAGACTTAAAAAAAAGTGAATTAATTCAGTAAACCACATAAAAAAGGGTACAGTGTCAGTTCCTATAGTCATAGCAGATGATCCATGCTGTTCCAGTTTCATTGTGTCTGCATCAGTGTAGAAATGTTTTCTACTGTACTTTATGAGAGAAATACGTCATTATCATTGCCAATAAACGGTTGACAGCAAAGGCTACTCTGTTATCAACTGAATCTAAGACCTGACAGTAGTCGATTTACAGCCAATAGTGTCTGCATAAAAATAAACTGAAACAATGTCTTCATAGACACTAATACAGTTGAAGTCGGAAGTTTAAATACACTTAGGTTGGAGTCATTAACACTCGTTTTTCAACCAGTCCACAAATTTCTTGTTAACAAACTATAGTTTTGGCAAGTCGGTTAGGACATCTACTTTGTGCATGACACAAGTAATTTTTCCAACAATTGTTTACAGACAGATTATTTCACTGTATCACAATTCCAGTGGGCCAGAAGTTAACATACACTAAGTTGACAGCTTGGAAAATTCCAGAAAATGATGTCATAGCTTTAGAAGCATCTGATAGGCTAAATTACATAATTTTAGTTAATTTGGAGGTGTTTCTGTGGATGTATTTCAAGGCCTACCTTCAAACACAGCGCCTCTTTGCTTGACATCATGGGAAAATCAAAAGAAATCAGCCAAGGTACCACGTTCATCTGTACAAACAATAGTACGCAAGTATAAACACCATGGGAACACGCAGCCGTCATACCGCTCAGGAAGGAGACGCGTTCTGTCTCCTAGAAATGAACGTACTTTGGTGCGAAAAGTGAAAATGAATCCCAGAACAACAGCAAAGGACCTTGTGAAGATGCTGGAGGAAACAGGTACAAAAGTATCTATATCCACAGTAAAACGAGTCCTATAATCGACATAACCTGAAAGGCCGCTCAGCAAGGAAGAAGCCACCGCTCCAAAACTGCCATAAAAAAGCCAGACTCTGGTTTGCAGATGCACATGGGGACAAAGCTTGTACTTTTTTGAGAAATGTCCTCTGGTCTGATGAAACAAAAATAGAACTGTTTGGCCATAATGACCATCGTTACGTTTGGAGGAAAAAGGGGGAGGCTTGCAAGCCGAAGAACAACATTCCAACTGTGAAGCACGGGAGTAGCAGCATCATGTTGTGGGGGTACTTTGATGCAGGAGGGACTGGTGCACTTCACAAAATAGATGGCATAATGAGGCAGGAAAATTATGTGGATATATTGAAGCAACATCTCAAGACATCAGTCAGGAAGTTAAAGCTTGGTCGCAAATGGGTCTTCCAAATGGACAATGACCACAACTATACTTCCAACAAAGTCAAGGTATTGGAGTGGCCATCACAAAGTAATGACCTCAATCCCATAGAAAATGTGTGGGCAGAACTGAAAAAGCATGTGCGAGCAAGGAGGCTTACAAACCTGACTCAGTTACACCAGCTCTGTCAGGAGGAATGGGCCAAAATTCACCTAACTTATTGTGGGAAGCTTGTGGAAGGCTACCCGAAATGTCTGACCCAAGTTAAACAATTTAAAGGCAATGCTACCAAATACTAATTGAGTGTATGTAAACTTCTGACCCAATGGAAATGTGATGAAATAAATAAAAGCTGAAATAAATAATTCTCTCTACTATTATTCTGACATTTCACATTCTTAAAATAAAGTGGTGATGCTAACTGAGCTAAGACAGGGAATTTTTACTAGGATGAAATGTCAGGAATAGTGAAAAACCGAGTTTAAATATATTTGGCGTGTATGTATATTTGTGTATGTATATTTGGCGTGTAAGGTGTATGTACACTTCCGACTTCAACTGTATATCCTTCGCAGCAAAAAGACATAACATCAATCAATCATTTAAGAAAAACTCAACTTCAAAATTCATAAACCAAACTGTAAAAACAGTAAGGTTATAATCAATTGATAAGTTAAATGTATCATACATCTTTGCACACCGGAAGGGAAAGCCATTTTCCGATACAGTTCTCCATCATACAAGAAACTTAACCCCAGCATCAAACACTGAGTATACCAAACATTAGGAACACCCAACCCCCCCTTAGCCCTCAGAACAGCCTCGGCTCATCAGGGCATGGACACTACAAGGTGTCAAAAGCATTCCACAAGGATGCTGGCCCATGTTGACTCCAATGCTTCCCACAGTTGTGTAAAGTTGGCTGGATGTCCTTTGAGTGGTGGACCATTTCTGATACACACAGAAACAGTTGAGTGTGAAAAACCCAGCAGCGTTGCAGTTCTTGACACAAACCGGTGCGCTTGGCACCTACTACCATACCCCGTTCACAGGCACTTAAATCTTTTGTCTTGCCCGTTCACCCTCTGAATGGCACACACACACAATCCATGTCTCCTCCCCTTCATCTACACTGATTGAAGTGGATTTAACAAGAGACATCAATAAGGGAAAAGAGCAGGTGTTCTTAATGTTTTGTTCACTCAGTGTAGCCTGAACATCTTAAATCACCCTGAATGAATAGAATATAGAGCAAGTCTTACCTGTAGTAAAGACAGCCATAATCCATAGCTCCTTCATCTCTGCTGTTTCCAGTCATCCAGTGTCAGCAGACTGCACATTATTAGGACGTCTGTTGGTCTAATGCTGTGCTGCTCTCCACCTGTCACAGAGACTGCAGTAACGTGCAGATACCAGTGAATGATTTACTATTGAAATTAAGGGGGAAGTTCTGTACATTACTGGGGGAAGGGGGAAGTACTGTACATCAACGTTGTCAACAGGATCAGTAAAGACAATGACACAAATTCTTTGAAAATAGATAAGATATGACTGGATGAATAAATTAGATACACATGGATGAATACTGTGAGGACCAGTCAACCAATAGCATTACCCTTCTCTATGCAAACCATTATTTGTTGCAGCTGGGAAGGTACAGTACATGTTTTGGTAAACAGAAAAACATTTTTCCACTAGAGCAGGTGTAATTAGATCTCCTGATTCGAGGATTAGATAAAAAAGGTGATAACTGTCTTGGAGGTCTGGATTAGAATTTAAGGCCACTAGAAGGTGTACTTCTCTAGAACAGGGGTTCAATGCTGAAGTACATGTCACACAAAACTCATCATATACTAAGAGAAAACTGTTCCAATGAAAGGCAGTTGTTCCTTAAGTAACCATGGTAATAAGACAGATGAACCCAACAGCAGAGATGACAAATGATGCCGTTACATTGACATTATTAATTCATTCAATAATAGCTTAGACGCAAAGCTGCTACAGCATAGCCATTTATTGTTATTTAACAATGTACATCTCATTTAGAGACAATTGAATTGTTGAGTACTGTCAACATGAAAATGTGCATTGACAGCAGCACACAACCATATGGACGCAATCTGACCACTGCTCTTGCCTTTCTCTTAACCCTTTCCGTTCAGCTCTGGATGCCTCCTCTCATGAAGGCCACATCATGCCCTGACCTAGTCATGGGTATGTCCCAATTATAACCCCTGCCTCCTGAAGTGTACACTCGTTCACTATTTCACCCACAAATCTAAAAACATTGGATTCGCAGTGGCACTGTCCAAAGCAGGGATGGGAAACTGCTGGTCCGGTGTTGGCCCACGAATACATTTCCAAAAATTAAAGGGGAAAAAATGAGGAACTCAGTCTGGTTCTCAACTTACTGTTGAAAGTTAGAATAGTAGAAAACACAAGGTGCAATTTCAATGTTTGGTTGTGCATCAGCAGTTTCTCTCTTGTTATGTCAGTCTCTGACAGTCACTCAATTAGCCCACGTCAGCTAACATTTGTTTAGACTGGTAAGATAGTCTAGCCAGCGATCTAAACTTGTAGTAATCATGGTTGAATTACCGACAGGGGAGGGGCCCTAATTGATTTTGAAAGAAACTCTCACTCAGATATCATAATAAAAACTGCACATTTCTCTCCATCCTATAGTTGGGTGAGACATTTCAGGAAATTAGCTGAAAAACTGCACATTTCTCTCCATCCTATAGTTGGGTGAGACATTTCAGGAAATTAGCTGAAAAACTGCACATTTCTCTCCACCAAATTGCAAATTATTAGAATTCCATGAAGTTACAAAATCTCTCCTCCCCATGGCAAATTGTGTAGAATATCAGGAAATGAATTCTAAAACGTACTTTTTTCCCTCTCCATTGTTATTAGGGGGGGGGGGGGCGCTAAAACTCTGTGCTCGCAAGGTGGGACACACACACACAAAATTCCACTTAGGGCCCCTAAAAGGCTCTGACTGTATGTGTGGATGAGTTTATTTATTTTTTTACCTTTATTTAACCAGGTAGGCAAATTGAGAACACGTTCTCATTTACAATTGCGACCTGGCCAAGATAAAGCAAAGCAGTTCGACACATACAACAACACATAGTTACACATGGAGTAAAACAAACATATAGTCAATAATACAGTGAAAAAAAATAAGTCTATATACAATGTGAGCAAGTGAGGTGAGATAAGGGAGGTGAAGGCAAACAAATATATGTATAAATAAATAAAAATATAAAAAGGCCATGGAGGCGAAGTGAGTACAACACAGCAAGTAAAATAAAAACTAAAAAACACTGGAATGGTTGGTTTGCAGTGGAAGAAAGTGCAAAGTAGAGACAGAAATAATGGGGTGCAAAGGAGCAAAATAAATTAATAAATAATACAGTAGGTAAAGAGGTAGTTGTTTGGGCTAAATTGTAGATGGGTTATGTACAGGTGCAGTAATCTATGAGCTGCTCTGACAGCTGGTGCTTAAAGCTAGTGAGGGAGATAGGTGTTTCCAGTTTCAGAGATTTTTGTAGTTCGTTCCAGTCATTGGCAGCTGAGAACTGGAAGGAGAGGCGTCCAAAGGAAGAATTGGTTTTGGGGGTGACTAGAGAGATATACCTGCTGGAGCGCGTGCTACAGGTAGGTGCTGCTATGGTGACCAGCGAGCTGAGATAAGGGGGGACTTTACCTAGCAGGGTCTTGTAGATGACCTGGAACCAGTGGGTTTGGCGACGAGTATGAAGCGAGGGCCAGCCAACGAGAGTGTACAGGTCGCAGTGGTGGGTAGTATATGGGGCTTTGGTGACAAAACGGATGGCACTGTGATAGACTGCATCCAATTTATTGAGTAGGGTTTTGGAGGCTATTTTGTAAATGACATCACCGAAGTCGAGGATTGGTAGGATGGTCAGTTTTACAAGGGTATGTTTGGCAGCATGAGTAAAGGATGCTTTGTTGCGGAATAGGAAGCCAATTCTAGATTTGACTTTGGATTGGAGATGTTTGATGTGGGTCTGGAAGGAGAGTTTACAGTCTAACCAGACACCTAGGTATTTGTAGTTGTCCACATATTCTAAGTCAGAGCCGTCCAAAGTAGTGATGTTGGACAGGCGGGCAGGAGCAGGCAGCGATCGGTTGAAGAGCATGCATTTGGTTTTACTTGTATTTAAGAGCAGTTGGAGGCCACGGAAGGAGAGTTGTATGGCATTGAAGCTCGCCTGGAGGGTTGTTAACACAGTGTCAAAAGAAGGGCCAGAAGTATACAGAATAGTGTCGTCTGCGTAGAGGTGGATCAGAGAATCACCAGCAGCAAGAGCGACATCATTGATGTAAACAGAGAAGAGAGTCGGTCCAAGAATTGAACCCTGTGGCACCCCCATAGAGACTGCCAGAGGCCCGGACAACAGACCCTCCGATTTGACACACTGAACTCGATCAGAGAAGTAGTTGGTGAACCAGGCGAGGCAATCATTAGAGAAACCAAGGCTGTCGAGTCTGCCAATGAGGATGTGGTGATTGACAGAGTCAAAAGCCTTGGCCAGGTCAATGAATACGGCTGCACAGTATTGTTTCCTATCGATGGCGGTTACGATATCGTTTATGACCTTGAGCGTGGCTGAGGTGCACCCATGACCAGCTCTGAAACCAGATTGCATAGCGGAGAAGGTGTGGTGTGATTCGAAATGGTCGGTAATCTGTTTGTTGACTTGGCTTTCGAAGACCTTAGAAAGGCAGGGTAGGATAGATATAGGTCTGTAGCAGTTAGGGTCAAGGGTGTCCCCCCCTTTGAAGAGGGGGATAACCGCAGCTGCTTTCCAATCTTTGGGGATCTCAGACGACACGAAAGAGAGGTTGAAGAGGCTAGTAATAGGGGTGGCAACAATTTCAGCAGATAGTTTTAGAAAGAAAGGGTCCAGATTATCTAGCCCGGCTGATTTGTAAGGGTCCAGATTTTGCAGCTCATTTAGAACATCAGCTGACTGTATTTGGGAGAAAGAGAAATGGGGAAGGCTTGGGCGAGTAGCAGAGGGGAGGGCAGTGCTGTTGTCCGGGGTAGGGTTAGCCAGGTGGAAAGCATGGCCAGCCGTAGAAAAATGCTTATTGAAATTCTCAATTATAGTGGATTTGTCGGTGGTGACAGTGTTTCCTATCTTCAGAGCGGTTGGAAGCTGGGAGGAGGTGTTCTTATTCTCCATGGACTTTACGGTGTCCCAGAACTTTTTTGAATTTGTGTTGCAGGAAGCAAATTTCTGCTTGAAAAAGCTAGCCTTGGCTGTTCTAACTGCCTGTGTATATTGGTTTCTGGCTTCCCTGAAAAGTTGCATATCACGGGGGCTGTTCGATGCTAATGCAGAACGCCATAGGATGTTTTTCTGTTGGTTAAGGGCAGTCAGGTCAGGAGAGAACCAAGGGCTATATCTGTTCCTGGTTCTAAATTTCTTGAATGGGGCATGCTTATTCAAGATGGTGAGGAAGGCATTTAAAAAAAATGACCAGGCATCCTCTACTGACGGGATGAGATCAATATCCTTCCAGGATACCCCGGCCAGGTCGATTAGAAAGGCCTGCTCGCTGAAGTGTTTCAGGGAGCGTTTGACAGTGATGAGTGGAGGTCGTTTGACCGCTGACCCATTACGGATGCAGGCAATGAGGCAGTGATCGCTGAGATCTTGGTTGAAAACAGCAGAGGTGTATTTGGAGGGCAAGTTTGTTAGGATGATATCTATGAGGGTACCCGTGTTTACGGAATTGGGGTGGTACCTGGTAGGTTCATTGATAATTTGTGTGAGATTGAGGGCATCAAGCTTAGATTGTAGGGTGGCTGGGGTGTTGAGCATGTTCAAATTTAGGTCGCCTAGCAGCACGAGCTCTGAAGATAGATGGGGGGCAATCAGTTCGCATATAGTGTCCAGAGCACAGCTGGGGGCAGAGGGTGGTCTATAGCAGGCGGCAACGGTGAGAGACTTGTTTTTAGAGAGGTGGATTTTTAAAAGTAGAAGTTCAAATTGTTTGGGAACAGACCTGGATAGTATAACAGAACTCTGCAGGCAGTCTTTGCAGTAGATTGCAACACCGCCCCCTTTGGCCGTTCTATCTTGTCTGAAAATCTTGTAATTGGGGATGAAAATGTCTGAATTTTTGGTGGTCTTTCTAAGCCAGGATTCAGACACGGCTAAAACATCCGGGTTGGTAGAGTGTGCTAAAGCAGTGAACAAAACAAACTTAGGGAGGAGGCTTCTAATGTTAACATGCATGAAGCCAAGGCTATTACGGTTACAGAAGTCATCAAAAGAGAGCGCCTGGGGAATAGGAGTGGAGCCAGGTACTGCAGGGCCTGGATTCACCTCTACATCACCAGAGGAACAGAGGAGGAGTAGGATAAGGGTACGGCTAAAAGCTATGAGAATTGGTCGCCTAGAGCTACTAGAGCAGAGAGTAAAAGGAAGTTTCTGGGGGCGATAAAATAGTTTAAAGGAATAATGTACAGACAAAGGTATGGTAGGATGTGAATACAGTGGAGGTAAACCTAGGTATTGAGTGATGATGAGAGAGATATTGTCTCTAGAAACATCATTGAAACCAGGTGATGTCATCGCATATGTGGGTGGTGGAACTGAGAGGTTGGATATGGTATAGAGAGCAGGGCTAGAATCTCTACAGTGAAATAAGCCAATAAACACTAACCAGAACAGCAATGGACAAGGCATATTTACATTAAGGAGAGGCATGCTTAATCGAGTGATCAATAAGGGTCCAGTGAGTAGAGGTTGGTTGGGGTCGTGGCGATCCAGACAGCTGGCCGGGTATATGGCTATCGGTAGCAGCATAGGATGGAGGTCTGTTTGTAGATACCTCGTGCGTTTCCGTCGGTAGGTTAGTGGGGTTCCGTGTAGTGGGGTTTTGTTCAGATAGCAGCCGATAAGACAGCTAACGATTAGCGGGCCTCAGATGAGCGTTCAGGTAACGTCGGGACGGAGGTGCCGGTTGGATAAATCCCTCGGGCAGATAACGTCGGCAGTCAGTCGCGGCAGTCAGTCGTGAAGGCCCGGTGGGGTTCCGTATCTGCAGCAGCAACAAAAGAAACGGGTCCGGATGGTGATGGAACTCCTCAGCTGGCTAGCTCCAGCATGATTTGAGTTTGCTCCGGGGTCGACGTAAGCCAATAGTCACACGGTTTGCAGCTAGCTAGCTGCGAAATCAAGGTGCAAGTGTCCAGAGCCTGCGGCTGGAATCCGGGGAAACTGAGAGAAAAAAGTCCCGGAATGCTCCGGTCCGAGTCGCGTTGCACAAAAGTGCCGGTAGATTATCGAGCTAAAGGAATAGCTGATGACCACAAAACGTGGGCAGCTGAAACACCAACGCTAGCCAGCAAACCGGCTAATTTCGGGGCAGCTACAGATTAGCTTCTGGCTAGCTATCGGAGTAGCTTCTGGTTAGCTTTCAGGCTAGCTTCTGAATTAGCCCCTGGCTAGCTTCCACGATGGATTTTCAGATTGAGGTAAATAATACTTTTTGTAATTGGTGAAGCGGGTTGCAGGAAAGCTTTTGCAGGAAAGCTTTTGTAGTTGAGTTCTTGGATAATAAAATAAATAAAAGATATGCGAAGAAAAGGTGTAAATATATATATATACAGGACACGACACGACAATACGGAAAAAGACGTCTGAACTGCTAAGCCACCTTGGAATGTTTTCATAAACATCTCTATTTATATGCACATTAATGAGGAAGACTGGTGAACATTTACATTTACATTTACATTTAAGTCATTTAGCAGACGCTCTTATCCAGAGCGACTTACAAATTGGTGCATTCACCTTATGATATCCAGTGGAACAACCACTTTACAATAGTGCATCTAACTCTTTTAAGGGGGGGGGGGGGTTAGAAGGATTACTTTATCCTATCCTAGGTATTCCTTAAAGAGGTGGGGTTTCAGGTGTCTCCGGAAGGTGGTGATTGACTCCGCTGACCTGGCGTCGTGAGGGAGTTTGTTCCACCATTGGGGTGCCAGAGCAGCGAACAGTTTTGACTGGGCTGAGCGGGAACTGTACTTCCTCAGAGGTAGGGAGGCGAGCAGGCCAGAGGTGGATGAACGCAGTGCCCTTGTTTGGGTGTAGGGCCTGATCAGAGCCTGAAGGTACGGAGGTGCCGTTCCCCTCACAGCTCCGTAGGCAAGCACCATGGTCTTGTAGCGGATGCGAGCTTCAACTGGAAGCCAGTGGAGAGAGCGGAGGAGCGGGGTGACGTGAGAGAACTTGGGAAAGTTGAACACCAGACGGGCTGCGGCGTTCTGGATGAGTTGTAGGGGTTTAATGGCACAGGCAGGGAGCCCAGCCAACAGCGAGTTGCAGTAATCCAGACGGGAGATGACAAGTGCCTGGATTAGGACCTGCGCCGCTTCCTGCGTGAGGCAGGGTCGTACTCTGCGAATGTTGTAGAGCATGAACCTACAGGAACGGGTCACCGCCTTGATGTTAGTTGAGAACGACAGGGTGTTGTCCAGGATCACGCCAAGGTTCTTAGCACTCTGGGAGGAGGACACAATGGAGTTGTCAACCGTGATGGCGAGATCATGGAACGGGCAGTCCTTCCCCGGGAGGAAGAGCAGCTCCGTCTTGCCGAGGTTCAGCTTGAGGTGGTGATCCGTCATCCACACTGATATGTCTGCCAGACATGCAGAGATGCGATTCACCACCTGGTTATCAGAGGGGGGAAAGGAGAAGATTAATTGTGTGTCGTCTGCATAGCAATGATAGGAGAGACCATGTGAGGATATGACAGAGCCAAGTGACTTGGTGTATAGCGAGAATAGGAGAGGGCCTAGAACAGAGCCCTGGGGGACACCAGTGGTGAGAGCACGTGGTGCGGAGACAGATTCTCGCCACGCCACCTGGTAGGAGCGACCTGTCAGGTAGGACGCAATCCAAGCGTGGGCCGCGCCGGAGATGCCCAGCTCGGAGAGGGTGGAGAGGAGGATCTGATGGTTCACAGTATCAAAGGCAGCCGATAGGTCTAGAAGGATGAGAGCAGAGGAGAGAGAGTTAGCTTTAGCAGTGCGGAGCGCCTCCGTGACACAGAGAAGAGCAGTCTCAGTTGAATGACTAGTCTTGAAACCTGACTGATTTGGATCAAGAAGGTCATTCTGAGAGAGATAGCAGGAGAGCTGGCCAAGGACGGCACGTTCAAGAGTTTTGGAGAGAAAAGAAAGAAGGGATACTGGTCTGTAGTTGTTGACATCGGAGGGATCGAGTGTAGGTTTTTTCAGAAGGGGTGCAACTCTCGCTCTCTTGAAGACGGAAGGGACGTAGCCAGCGGTCAAGGATGAGTTGATGAGCGAGGTGAGGTAAGGGAGAAGGTCTCCGGAAATGGTCTGGAGAAGAGAGGAGGGGATAGGGTCAAGCAGGCAGGTTGTTGGGCGGCCGGCCGTCACAAGACGCGAGATTTCATCTGGAGAGAGAGGGGAGAAAGAGGTCAAAGCACAGGGTAGGGCAGTGTGAGCAGAACCAGCGGTGTCGTTTGACTTAGCAAACGAGGATCGGATGTCGTCGACCTTCTTTTCAAAATGGTTGACGAAGTCATCAGCAGAGAGGGAGGAGGGGGGAGGAGGGGGAGGAGGATTCAGGAGGGAGGAGAAGGTGGCAAAGAGCTTCCTAGGGTTAGAGGCAGATGCTTGGAATTTAGAGTGGTAGAAATTGGCTTTAGCAGCAGAGACAGAAGAGGAGAATGTAGAGAGGAGGGAGTGAAAGGATGCCAGGTCCGCAGGGAGGCGAGTTTTCCTCCATTTCCGCTCGGCTGCCCGGAGCCCTGTTCTGTGAACAGTTTGGATGGACGTTCCACTGCCATATCATCCTTTAGAGGAAGAGTTTGGCGCCACCACATGGCAGTTGAAGGTAGACAGAGGCTGCGTCAAAATCAAATAAAATTGTACTTGTCACATGCTTCGTAATCAACAGGTGTAGACTATCAGCAGCGGTGCCTGGCCAAGCCCCCCCCCCAAAAGCCATATTACAACCTGTGTTGTGATAATTGTGCTATAACCGGTTAATTAATATGCTTTGCGACCGTGATATATAGGTCTAAAGGCCGAGACAATAAGACAAAGTGGCAGAATAAATTCAACCACACCTTTGTTTTATCACAAAACGATAGCTCTGTCCAATGAAGTCCACAAAGCATATTGCGTGAACAGTAACAGACAGTTAGTTACATGACCTACAGCATTGTCAAGCAAGTTAATGTTTCGACATTTTATGACCACTAAACTACTATTGAATTAGAACCAGTGTTACCGCAAGTCGCAAAGAAAACAGGAGCTGCCTCCACTATTCCAGCACCATTTCAACTTCAATATTTTATCATTAAATCACCTCTGCTTTGTCTAATACAGTCACAACAAAAAGATACCAAAAACAATTTAGTCCAATCAACGTAAGCTAAATATGTGGCTGTCCTGGTTCTGATTTCTGTGTGCAAGTAAAAAAACATGTTGACTCACCCTACTTGTAGAGAAACGCCAATGCCATCCTCCTCGCTTTCATGTTGAGGACATGGTCTATCACTCTGTCATACAGCAGTACACGCTTTTATTTGTTTGTTGTCTTTGGCTACCTGGCTAAAATGCTTGTTCGCTAGCCTAACTTCAATTCGAGGCAACATTAGCGAGTTAAAACATTAGCCTTCTACATCTAACGTTACTGTAGCTACATATTGAACGTCCATCCTCTCAGGCCAGTGGCACAACAATGCCATTATAATCATTGGCCATTACGGAGGATAAATAAAACCACATGTCCAAATCCCTATCTCCATCCATGGCTAATTTAGGAAAGGGCCATTTTTTTGCTAGCTAGCCACCGGAAGACAACAACACAACGAGAAGCAACAATTCAAGTTTATCAGTCAATGAGTATGCTGTCAATGGAATTTGAAAGGAGTGACGCCAAAATCCAAGCTTGCTTTCCTTGACACTTTTTTTTGTGAGCCAGTATGGAGCCAGATAGCTGCCAAAAGGTTTAACGTACGCATCGTTAGGATAGTAAGAAAATCCATGTGTAAATTGTTAGGCTCATAAGAAATGTGTGAAACGTAAACGTGAAATTTCATCTGTGAACATATGAACACCACGTTACGATTACAGACTAACATTTTAGGCTTGAACAAATCTGACATAATAATACCTTTCAGAGTTTTGCCAGTTTCATCTGAATTTATGAAATTGCTTCTTCCAATTATTGACAAACATTCACTTGTTAAGAAACTGACTGTTAAGGCTCCATGGATTGAAGAGGAATTTAAAAACTGTATGGTTGAAAGGGATGGGGCAAAGGGAGTGGCTAATAAGTCTGGCTGTACATCTGACTGGCTTACTTACTGCAAATTGAGAAATTATGTGACTAAACTCAACAAAAAGAAGAAGAAACGTTATTATGAAGCCAAAATCAATGATATAAAGAAATATGTAGTACTTTAAATTAAATTATGGGCAAAAAGACAAATTCATCTCCATCTTTCATCGAATCAGATGGCTTATTCATCACAAAACCATTTGATGTTGCCAATTATTTTAATGATTATTTCATTGGCAAAGTGTGCAAACTTAGGCAGGAAATGCCCACGACAAACAGTGAGCAATTATATTCATGCATAAAAAACTAATAATGAAATAAAAGCAGTGCAAGTTAGAATTTTGTAAAGTTAGTGTGGGAGAGGTAGAAAAATTATTGTTAACGGTCAATAATGACAAACCTCCTGGCATTGACAACTGAGAAGGGCACTCAACATGTACTGCACTGACACAAATGACTGATGATTGGTTGAAAGAAATTGATAAAAAGAAGATTGTGGGAGCTGTACTGTTAGATTTCAGTGCTGCCTTTAATATTATTGACCATAACCTGTTGTTGAAAAAACTTAACTTCTTGTCAATAGGGGGGCGCTGTTTTCACTTTGGAAAAAATTGTGCCCAAATGAAACGGCCTCGTACTCTTTTCTAGATCATACAATATGCATATTATTATTACTATTGGATAGAAAACACTTTCAAGTTTCTAAAACTGTTTGAATTATATCTGTGAGTAAAACAGAACTCATTTTGCAGCAAACTTCCATACAGGAAGTGAAAAATCTGAAAACGAGGCTCTGTTTCAGGGCCTGCCTATTCAACTGGCTTTTATTTATCGATATGCATGCACTTCATACGCCTTCCACTAGATGTCAACAGGCAGTGGAAGGTGGAATGGGGTGTCTAGCTTGATCTGAGGCCGAACAAGAGCTTTTGGAGTGACAGGTCCGGAATTTTCTTTGTCTTCGAAGGCGCGCGGCGGAGCTCGACATTGCCTTCTGAAAAGCGTTCGGTTTACACGGCGAATATCTCCGGCTCTGATTTTATTTGATACATATGATAATAACATCATAAAGTAGGTTTTTTCAACCGAGTTTTATCAGTTTATTCAACGTTTATTGGGACTTTTGGAGTTTTCCGTTCTTTGCGTCAAGAGAGGATGGGAATGTTAGCAACCTTGGCTAGCATTGTGGTGCCAATTCGACAGAAGAAATGGACATTCTAAAACCAAACAACGATTTATTCTGGACCAAGGACTCCTTGTACAACATTCTGATGGAAGCTCAGCAGCAGTAAGAAAACATTTATGATGTTATTTCGTATTTCTGTGTAAAATGTTGACTCCAATTCTCCGCCGTTTTGGTGAGCACTGTCTCACAATAACGCAAGCTGTATGTTAATGGTAAAGTTATTTTAAAAAATCTAACACAGCGGTTGCATTAAGAACCAGTGTATCTTTCATTTGCCATACAACAAGTATTTTTATGTAAAGTGTATGATGAGTTCTTTGGTCAGATTAGGTGAGTGTCCAAAATATCTCCGGAGATTCTGGTGAATCGATGCTACGTATTCACAATGTATAATCAGGATTTGTAGCTCTAAATATGCACATTTTCGAACAAAACATAATTGTATTGTATAACATGATGTTATAAGACTTTCATCTGATGAATTTGTTCAAGGTTAGTGATTAATTTTATCTCTATTTTGTCGGTTTTGTGCAAGCTATTTTTGCGGGGAGTAAATTGCGTTGTGTGTTTGGCTACTGTAGTGAGCTAATAGAAATATATATTGTGTTTTCGCTGTAAAACACTTAAAAAATCGGAAATATTGGCTGGATTCACAAGATGTTTATCAGCCACTGCATGTACTTCTTCAACTATTTTGTAAATGTTTTATTTAGGAACTATTTCTAGAGGCCTGTGATGGGAGGCCTATTATAAAAACAGTTATAAAACACAAACAGAGTTCTAAGATTCTTCCGCAAGACACCAGTACCCAAAAGGATAGCCTAAATTGCAATGCCTACAAATTGAAGGCCTATTTTTTTGTAAGATAGGCCTAAATTATATATTGAATTATTAAAGTGATAGGCTAAAAAACATATTGAATTTTTTTTTCAATAAACAAATGGATGACTGTTCTATTCTCTTCGATTTAGTTCCTATTGCAACTCAGACAAATGACAGAATTGATGACATACTGATTGACTGAACTGAATGAAGGATTAATTAAATGTTCGAAAATGTTGGAATGATGAGTTGTAAGCATCATGCATGCTCTGCACTTTATTTGGCTAGTAGGAAAATCAAATCAAATGTTATTAGTCACATGTGCCGAATACAACAGGTTTGATTCACCTTACAGTGAAATGCTTACTTACAAGCCCCTAACCAACAATGCAGTTAAAAAAATACGGATAAGAATAAGAAATAAAAGTAACAAGTAATTAAAGAGCAGCAGTAAAATAACAATAGCGAGACTATATACAGGGGGGTACCGGTACAGAGTCAATGTGCGGGGACACCGGTTAGTTGAGGTAATATGTACTGTACATGTATATAGAGTTATTAAAGTGACTATGCATAGATGACAACAACAGAGAGTGGCAGCGGTGTAAAAGAGGAGGAGAGGGGAGCGGCATTGCAAATAGGCTGGGTAGCCATTTGATTAGATGTTCAGAAGTCTTATGGCTTGGGGATAGAAGCTGTTTAGAAGCCTCTTGGACCTAGACTTGGCGCTCCGGTACCGCTTGTCGTGCGGTAACAGAGAGAACAGTCCATGACTAGGGTGGCTGGAGTCTTTTATAATTTTTAGGTCCTTCCTCTGACACTGACTGCTATAGAGGCCCTGGATGGCAGGAAGCTTGGCCCCAATGATGTACTGGGCCATTTGCACTGCACTTTGTAGTGCCTTGGGGTCGGAGGCCAAGCAGTTGCCATACCAGACAGTGATGCAACCAGTCAGGATGCTCTCGATGGTGCAGCTGTAGAACCTTTTGAGGATCTCAGGACCCATGCTAAATCTTTTCAGTCTCCTGAGGGGGAATAGGTTTTGTCGTGCCCTCTTCACAACTGTCTTGGTGTGCTTGGACCATGTTAGTTTGTTGGTGATGTGGACACCAAGGAACTTGAAGCTCTCAACTTGCTCCACTACAGCCCCGTCGACGAGAATGGGGGCGTGCTCAGTCCTCTTTTTCCTGTAGGCCACAATCATCTCCTTTGTCTTGATCACGTTGAGGCTGTCTTGTCGTTGTTGGTGATCAGGCCAGAGATACAGTATGCTCATGCTGTAGAGAACTGATGAGTAATAGAGAATGGAGACAGCCAAAACTCTGAAAGGTATTGTTGTACGTCAGAACTGTAACACAAGATTTTTTCAAGCCTAAAATGTTAGTCTGTAATCGTAACATGGTGTTTGTACGTTTACAGATTAAATTTGACGTTTACATTTCATGTTTCACGCATGGCTTTTCTTACGATCCTAACAATTTACGTATGGATTTTGTTACGATCCAAACGATACGTACGGTCAACCTTTTGGCACATTTTTTGTAAACTTTTCTTTGTCACTGATGGCTGGCTTCCCTTGCCTTCAATGCTAAGTGAGGCAACAATGTCATACTCGTTTGAACCAGACAGCATCAGATAGATTGCCTACATGCAGAGAGACAGAGGGCGCTGTTTTGCTCGCTAGGATGCTTTCTCCTGTGAGATAAATTCAGCCTCTTGCGAATTGAAGGAATATGATGAAACAAAATGAGACAAAATATTATTTTGTGGGGTCTATTTTGTAAAAATTTTGGGGAAGCCTGGCTTCTCTTGGCATCCATGTGAACCTGATGAAGTCCCACTTTGCTCTGTCCCAGTTAGGTGTGGAACTTATCGTGTTTATAGTATAGTCTGTAGTTTTTAGGCTGATGTTTATAATGTAATCTGTAGTTTTCAGCCTGGTGATAATTTATTAAATTTTTTACATCATTTTATTTTAATAAATACTTTTTTAACAATCATTTTTTTCTTAAAACTGCATTGTTGGTTAAGGGCCTGTAAGTAACATTGCACTGTAAGGTCTAAAATATGATTTGATTTGATTGGCCTGCGAAGCCCTGACTCTCAAGAATGAGGGACTGGTATTTCTTGAACTTCCCCTCATGTGCCTGACATGCCTCCTCTACACTGTCTAAAGCCATTTTCTGAGAGATTGTGTAAAATAATGTTTTTTTTCACTAAGAACACTGAAAAAAACATTTTTATTCTCAATAAGAATACTGAAACAAGAGAATAATGAGATTTATTCAAAACAGTCAACATTCATAAAGAACATAGGTACATAAAGTATTTACAAACATGTGCATGGTCAAAACATTTTTGGACAATAACACTTTTGATAGATATAAATGGTGTGTGTATAACTATAGGCAATAATGGAGGTCTATGAGATATTGACAGGTTGAACTTGCAGCCAATCAATTAGATCATTTCCAATCCAAGATGGCGTAGCAGCAAGACGTGTTTGTCTTTGTCCCGTCTTTGTCCTGTGTAAATATTTTCAGTATTTCAATCTCTTTTTCCATTTTCAAATTAAATATACCTTCCTGCAACCCGCCTCACCCAACATGGTACGGATCTGCAATTTTTTTTTAGCCCTTATAACTGGAACCTCAATCGGAAGCTAGCTTTCAGAACCTGGCCAGCTAATTAGCTACTAGCTATTTAGTCATTGTTAGCCACTGCTAGCAGTCTTTACCTTTAGCACAGACACCAGCCACTTTAGCCCGGATAGCCCGGATAATATCTGCCAGTCTGCACAGCGCGATATCAGTCCTGAGCATATCGGACTGCTCACCGGATTCCTGCCCCAAGCTCTGGACCATTACACCGGATCATCGCAGCTAGCTAGCTGCTACCAAGTGGCTATCATGGCTAATGCCCTTGTCCAGAAGCAAGCACCAGTTAGCCTTGAGCTAGGCCCATTCCCCCGCTAGTAGTACACCAACTACAATACCTCTCTTGCCAATTGGCCTGGACCCTTTGTCGACACAGAGCCCCGCCGATCCATCACGACTGGTCTGCTGACGTATTTCGGCCGATGTGCTCTCAACCGTCCTCTGCGTCGTTGATGTCGGTGAGGACCCAGCTACTAGACCCGGCCCGCTAACTATGAGCGCCATGTCTCCCGCTCGCCTAGCGTAGTGACGACTGCCGAGCGGCTCCCTCTTTCGTCCATTACTGCTTATTGGAACCTTTGATCACTCAGCTACACAGCTGATGCTTACTGGACTGTTCATTAACACGGTACTTCATTTTGTTTATCTGTCGGCCCAAGCCTCAAACTCAGGCCCTGTGTGTAGCTAACTGACCCTCTCTGCCCATTCATCGCAATTTACCCCGTTATTGTTGTCTTAGCTGTTTACCCGTTGTTGTCTTAGCCCTCCCAATCAACTCCTGTGATTGCTTTATGCCTCCCTCTAATGTCAATATGCCTTGTATACTGTTGTTTAGGGTAGCTCTCGTTGTTTTGTTTTACTGCAGAGCCCCTAGTCCTGATCTACATGCCTCGGTTAGCTCGCTTGACCACGCCTATCTTAACTGGCGCTTCCAGAGAAGCAGCCTCTCTCATCGTCACTCAATGCCTAGGTTTACCTCCACTGTACTCGCATCCTACCATGCCCTTGCCTGTGCATTATGCCCTGAATCTATCCTACCATGCCCAGAAGTCTGCTCTTTTTACTCTCTGTTCCAAACGCACTAGACGACCAGTTCTTATAGCCTTTAGCCGTACCCTTATCCTACTCATCCTCTGTTCCTCTGGTGATGTAGAGGTTAACTGTGTGTTCCCAGGCGCTCTCATTTGTTGACTTCTGTAACCGGAAAAGCCTTGGGTTCATGCATGTTAAAATCAGAAGCCACCTCCCTAAATTGCTTTATTCACTGTTTTAGCACACTCCACCAACCCTGATGTCCTAGCCGTGTCTGAATCCTGGCTTAGGAAGGCCACCAAAAATTCAGAAATGTCCATCCCCAGTTACAACATTTTCCGTCAAGACAGAACTGCTAAAGGAGGCAGAGTTGCAATCTACTGTAGAGATAGCCTGCAGAATTCTGTCCTACTATCCAGGTCCATGCCAAACAGTTCGAGCTACTACTTTTAAAAATCCATCTCTCCAGAAATAATTTCTCACTGTTGGCGCTTATTATAGACCCCCCTCAGCTCCCAGCTGTGCCCTAGACACCATATGAGAATTGATTGCCCCCAATGTATCGTCAGAATTTGTACTGTTAGGTGACCTAAACTGGGATATGCTTAACACCCTGGCCGTCCTAAAATCTAAGCTAGATGCCCTCAATCTCACACAAATGATCAAGGAACCTACCAGGTACAACCCCAAATTCGTAAACATGGGCACCCTCAGATATCATCCTAACCAACTTGCCCTCTAAATACACCTCTGCTGTGTTCAACCAGGATCTCAGCGATCACTGCCTCATTGCCTGCGTCCGTTATGGGTCCGCGGTCAAACGACCACCCCTCATCACTGTCAAAAGCTCCCTAAAACAATTTTGCAATTCTGCAATATCCTGGAAGGATATTGACCTCATCCTGTCAGTTGAGGATGCCTGGTTGTTCTTAAAAAGTGCCTCCCTCACCAACTTAAATAAGCATCCCCCATTCAAAAAATGTAGAACTAAGAACAGATATAGCCTTGGTTCACTCCAGACTTGACTGCCCTTGACCAGCACAAAACATCCTGTGGCACACTGCACTAGCTTCGAATAGTCCCCGCGATATGCAACTTTTCAGGGAAGTCAGGAACCAATATACACAGTCAGTTAGGAAAGCAAAGGCTTGCTTTTTCAAACAGAAATTTGCATCCTGCAGCACTAATTCCAAAAAGGTTTGGGACACTGTAAAGTCCATGGAGAATAAGAGCACCTCCTCCCACCTGCCCACTGCCCTGAGGCTAGGTAACACTGTCTCCACCGATAAATCCACGATAATCGAGAATTTCAATAAGCATTTCTAAACAGCTGGCCACGCTTTCCACCTGGCTACCCCAACCCTGGCCAACAGCTCTGTACCCCCCGCAGCAACTAGCCCAAGCCCCCCCCTCCCCGCTTCTCCTTCACCCAAATCCAGACAGCTGATGTCCTGAAAGAGTTGCAGAATCTGATTAATCACACATTTTCAGTACTAATTGTGAATAAAATGGGATATGACATGACTGTACAATGTTGCTGACCTCAAACATAATTTTGGTATCATGAAATTACTAATATGTTGTTATTTATTAATTTGAGGAACTCTTGAAAAATATGCTCTACCAGGCAGCTGAGATGCCCATTAAAGGAATGCTATTTAGACAAAGCTAGCTATTATGGACAATGGAGAAATATTGTTATGGGATTTTTTTTGTCTATGCAAATCCAAAAATATTTTCATATTGATATCAGCCTGTTTTCTTCAATTTGTTTCACAAATGTTTTCAGGACATGTCATTTTACAGGTATTATGAGCATAACATGAAATAATGAAATTATGAAATTACATATATATGAATACTCATATATTGACACACAAATGTATCATATTTGATATCAGTTGTTATTTATCTTGGCCTGTCTTCCGTTATAAGTAACTGAAGCAGACATGACGTTAATGAATGTACAATTTTTCAGATGATTTAAGAAGCATATGTAAAATCCAATACAAAATAAGTTTATTTTTTTGCGATCAAATACACATTATTTATGGCCTATATTAAGGCTAAATACACATTTTTCAGGAAAATACTTTTTCTGTGGCAGTTAAGGTGTTAATGTGTTGACAGCATAGTGTCCAGCTGTGTGTAGGATTCAACCTTTTCTCTGTGCTTGCCTCGCCATAGACTGAATCTCTTGGTGTGAAGTGGGATTTCAACACTAGAGACCGATTTCAAAGCATCTGCCATCATTTTCTTGACAATTGCTGTTCTTGCAGTGAACAGAATGAAAATCTGCAAGCCCTGTGGAGCGAAAGAAAAAACACAAAGACATTATCAAGTATTTTCAGGAACACACAAGGACAAACAAAAGGTAGCGTTTCAATAAAGACCAGCTCAATTTATTTATGTTTAGTAGTTGTCTAATTTCCAATCATGTCTGGTTTCTGTGGTACAATAGTACACTAGTATTTATAGATTCCATTTGAGTAATTTAGCAGACGCTCTTATCCAGCGTGACTTACAGTAGTGAGTGCATACATTTACTACCTGAGTGGTGGTGAGTACACAGAAGGAGATGTTGAGTATGGTGTACATGGTCTGGTTCTGTGTAATGAGCAACAGATAGCCCAGGATCCAGGAGAGACCGAGCACCACAGCCAGAGAAAAGCTACTGAGGAACTTCTTCTTCATCGATGTGTGTCTTGTACTGGGAAACATAACCAACATACTTAGAATGCTGTAATAGACTGCTGTAATGCTGTGGTATAATAACAATATGCTTCCATTGACTGAGTGGGTTAGTGCAGAGTGCTCATTAAATTGTATGATTTGATTACTACTGACTGAATTAATAATGACAAAAAAATTATCCATTTTATTTATAACAGCTTTTCATTGAAATACAATTTAAAAAATGAACAAGCTCATTAGTAGGCATTTAAGTCAAGACTGATCTTTATGACTACAACGTTCTACTTTGTGTCCCCAAAATGCCCTCGTTAACGTTACCTGGTTAAATGTGGGTTGGTCTTGCATGTTGTTACTGCAAAATATACCAACATCACTGTGTTGAACATAAGCATGAACGCCACAGGGATCAGGAACCCCCAAAACATTGGCAGCTTGAAGTCAAAGTTCCCCTTTGGATCGAGGGCAGCAAGCCAGCAACTGAGAGGTCAAATGAATGAGTTAGAGAGTGGGACAGTGACAAAACAGGACACCAGTGATTTGAATAACGTGGTATGAAGTAAACATGGTGGGTGGCATAAGGAAACAAGAGACCTTTGAACAAAACGGATCATCATTTTTGATTTTTTTAAAGAATATATTTAAAATGCTTTTGGCCAATTATTAGCATGCATAGGAACATTGATAGGGATAACCTTTAACAGCATGAGTTATGTAATTTTATAAAGCAATTGCTCCACTTTAATTTAAATTGAACCTATTATAAAATAACCACAGAACAGGAAGTAAATTGTAGTACAACACAGTACTCAGGTGTAGTAGTGGTAGTACAGTACAGTACAGCAGTAGTATAGTAAAGAATGTACTTACAATTCCTCCTGCCTGTAACCCAGTGGATCATCCACTCTGTAACTAATTCCTAAGGTGAGGGCCACCACAACCGCAGGCAGTCCTAAAGGACAGAGAATGATGTTGTTATTTCCTGGTAGGTTTGCATGCAGCCATGTACAGAGTATATACACTACACATACATCCTCTAAAGACATAACATCACTATACAAGTTGCTTTTAAGTTCTATTTCAGGCTTACTAGAGCCTGAAAATATCACCTAGCGTTAGTTTTGGTTCAAGGAGCCAAGGGCTAATGCCAGCCAAAGCTTCAGAAACAACTAAATACTTTATTTTCCTCCATGCTATCCTACCCCATCCGATGGCCACGGTATAGGCTGTGAACTGTGACGGGCTGGTGGCCAGGCTGTTTCTGATCATCAGGAAGACATGTGTGGCGTACAGCGTGTTCCAGGTGAACGTCCCCAACAGGAAGTACTGCAGCAGGACCGTCACTGCAGTACAGGGCCCTCTGTCCCGCTCTGTGTGTGTGTCGGACGGGGGGAGAATGTTGTCCCCCTGTATTTCAGGTTTGTCCAGCTGTTTATGAGGGTTGTCCACTCCCAACATGAAGAGGAGGGTGAAGATCAGGAGACACATGCATGCGCTCACTAAGAGGACTGTTGGGTTGGTTTTGCGTGATTTCCTGAAGATAGGTGATAGACAACACTATGTTAGGGAAGTTATAAGTGTAGTTATGGATTTGTTGGTTAATTAATAGTGGGTTTTATAATAGTTTCACCTATCAAGTCCTGTTGGATCAGACAAAGGGCCTCTTTACACTATTGAGATGCACCCAATATTTTGAATTGGTTCTGGAACCCTGTAGGATCTTACCTGGTTGTGATCTGGAATGTTATTGTATATTTTGAATTGGTTCTGGAACCCTGTAGGATCTTACCTGGTTGTGATCTGGAATGTTATTGTATATTTTGAATTGGTTCTGGAACCCTGTAGGATCTTACCTGGTTGTGATCTGCAATGTTATTGTATATTTTGAATTGGTTCTGGAACCCTGTAGGATCTTACCGGGTAACGATCTGGAATGTTATTGTATATTTTGAATTGGTTCTGGAACCCTCTAGGATCTTACCTGGTTGTGATCTGGAATGTTATTGTATATTTTGAATTGGTTCTGGAACCCTGTAGGATCTTACCTGGTTGTGATCTGCAATGTTATTGTATATTTTGAATTGGTTCTGGAACCCTGTAGGATCTTACCTGGTTGTGATCTGGAATGTTATTGTATATTTTGAATTGGTTCTGGAACCCTGTAAGATCTTACCTGGTTGCGATCTGGAATGTTATTGTATATTTTGAATTGGTTCTGGAACCCTGTAAGATCTTACCTGGTTGCGATCTGGAATGTTATTGTATATTTTGAATTGGTTCTGGAACCCTGTAGGATCTTACCTGGTTGTGATCTGGAATGTTATTGTATATTTTGAATTGGTTCTGGAACCCTGTAGGATCTTACCTGGTTGTGATCTGGAATGTTATTGTATATTTTGAATTGGTTCTGGAACCCTGTAGGATCTTACCTGGTTGTGATCTGGAATGTTATTGTATATTTTGAATTGGTTCTGGAACCCTGTAGGATCTTACCTGGTTGTGATCTGGAATGTTATTGTTAAACTCAACCCAATGATGGACATGGAGCATCCCAATATGGTGATCCAGTCTAGCACTTCAGCGTATTTAAAATCCTTCCTGAACGACTGTAGAAAAAAGAAAAAAAAAATTCAACACTCTGTTTCTGTCACAGTCATACTGTATAAAGTCCTCGCCCCTCATGTGTCTGGATATGCTGCAGTAAACCATAGGTCAGCGGTTCCCACACGAGGGGTCACGGGTCACCTGATATGAAAATGAGAATTTCCTAAATAAAAAAAATGTAACAAAAAATAAATAAATCTCAGTGAACAACCTTAATTTAAATGAAAATTATTCAAATATTAAATATAAAATTAAACCAGAGTCCGCCTTAGATTGTGGCAGAAGGCTGCACTTGACCGCTGCACTTGAATCATTCTCAGTTAAGGGGACCACATTTAAAATACACAAATGCGAGACAACAGGAGGATTTGCGGGACAGTGTAACCTACCCTGTACCTAACTTCAAAATAGGCCAATGCATCATCGCTGTCAATCACGAATGATAATTCTTCATGTTTTCCCAGTGAAATGTCCAAACTGCGTCTGATTGCCAATCGTTTAATCCCAATCAGATTCATGAGAATATGCATTTAGATCTTATTGAGTTACTGTTTCATGCACAAATTAGAGCAGATGGTGTTAAACTATATAGCCTTCCTGAATTTTTTCAATCAAAGCACATTCTGCCTAGTGGCGTGTGCTGTTGAGGTTTGGCTGCATGATCATGTTTGGTGACTACTCAGCTGACCATCCTAAATCTCATGAGGTGGTGTTTTTAGTGTAACAGTAACGTTATACTATGCTATTATATTTGATTCTGTTATTCAAAGAAATTGATTCAGCTTTTTTATACAATGTGTGGGTCTAATCCTGAATGCTGTTTGGCTAAAACTACATTCCAGCCGGTGTCTATTCCACAAGTTACCACTCGCTAAATCTATGATGTTAAAATGCCTATTTACTCTGTTCCATCTGACTGCACTGTCCACTGTCATCAGCCCAGCCAGTCAATGTATAAACTTGATCTCCACTATTAAAAGCCTCTAGACATTATCTCACATTTCTTTTAGACTAACATTTCGTTTTCAACACTTGGAGATTTGACAGGGAGGCGGTGTTTCTCAGCCAGTCGAAATCGTGATTCAGCTGGCATCATTTTTATGGATATATACAAAGAAATGTCAATTGAAAAAAAGGTATATAATAAACAGCTTTTAGAAAAAGTCTCTCTCTCTCTCAACGTGACATCAAGAGACAGGTTGGAATGTCTGACTGATGGTGGTGTTTGAATTTATGGATACAATTTGGGACGTGATTGTTTGCGGGACAAAGGTCCAAAATTCCCGCACAATCCGGGATATGTGGTCACCCTATTCCCAGGTGAATGGGGAGGCACAGAAACTCACATCAATACCTTTGTCACCTAACACTGAATCTAAGAATTGATGCTATAGCTAGCAATCAATAGGAAACTGACTGAACCACTCAAGAACTCCTCAGCTTTCCAAATGGACATTTGTTGTGAGGGCCGAGATGCCCATTCCTTTACTTTTGTTCGCTACATGTCGGGGATGTTATTCACGATGACATATTGTTCTGTCTCACGATTCTCTAGCATGAAACTGCACAGAGGATGCGTGACTATATTGACAGAAAACTGATTCCATGGGATTGACTGGTGGGCAAAAAAAACAGCCTTTGTTGACTTTCTTTGTATTGAAAAGAAACTACGTCCCGTTGCCTATGTAAATTACATATTTGGGAAACTGAACGAAGTGAACGCAAGCATGCAGGGGAAATACAAAACATTCTACAGATGAGTGACCGATTCAGTGGATTCAGAGAAAATATTTATTACTGTAGAGAAATCTGTTCGACTGTTATCCTGCCTCTGTTGACATGCCGGTAAGTGAAATGAAATGCTTCAAGAGCCATTATTGTCACACCCTGATCTGTTCCACCTGTCCTTGTGCTTGTCTCCACCCACTCCAGGTGTCACCCATCTTCCCCATTATCCACTGGGTATTTATATCTGTGTTTTCTGTCTGTCTGTCTGTGCCAGTTTGTCTTGTTTTGTCAAGTCAACAAGCATGTTAAACCGTGCGCCTACTTTTTCCTTCTCTGTTTTTTGCTAGTCCTCCGTGTTTTGACCCTTGCCTGCCTTGACTCTGAACCCGCCTGCCTGACCATACTGACTGCCCTGACCTCGAGCCTGCCTGCCACTCTGTACCTCCTGGACTCTGACCTTATGATCTTTTGCCTGTCCATGACCATTCTCTTGCCTGCCCCTTGGATACTAATAAATATCAGAGCCTCGAACCATTTGCCTCCCGTGTCTGCATCTGGGCCTCGCCATGTGCACTTATGACCGAATGCTGCAGATAATGCATTTTGGTTCCTGACCCAAAGGGAATAAATATCCTGCCGTCTCCCTCTGAGTATTACAACTCATGGTACCCTTTGACAGCTCATATCTGTGTGAGGCTGGATTTAGTGTACTAGTCTGCATTAAAACCAAATAACGATCCAGGTTGGAAGTGACAGCAGAGATGAGGGGAGCATTGTAAACCACACCCCCTGATTTTGAGAAGATCCAAAGCAACATGCATCAACATGCATCAAGTATGTCTCCTATCTCATTAGTGGTGGTGAGATAAGAGACATTATGTCAGACAAATTTACAATTGACTATCATAGTCCCACATTAAAAGTATGTGATGGTGAATTGAGAAGACAATCAGAAACACTGTTAGAATGTTTTGCAACTGACTGCCATAGCCCATCTTAATTACTACAAAAAAATGAACATGGTTGGGGTCTCGAGAATTATCACATATCAAAATTGGGTCATGGGCCAAAAAAGTTTGGGAACCCCTCCATAGGTCAGAGTGTGGTCAGTAAAAAGGGAGATTAGGGCAACTAGCTACTCACCATCAGCACAGCGAAGTTAGTGGTGTGATTACAGAAACATCGCAGGCCGTCTTCTGAGTGGTTGGCTTTGGAGCAGCCAAAGGTGCTCCAGTCTTTCAACGTGTAGTTCCACCACACGCAGGCAAAGTCATGGAGGGAGGCGTTGGGGACAACCTGAGAAGTGAGAACAGAAACAAACTCACTGTAAATCCTTCAGAAAAACACATGCATTCACAGTATTCCTTATTTAAAAAATAATAATCATAAAGTATATTGTGAAATACAACAGGTCATTAAGCACATGTGGGAAATAATTATTATTGATCATATTATATACAAGACAACATATGCTTCCTGGTTCACTATCAAAAACTTGCTTCCCTGTTCACTGGCCAAAATATAAGCGGCAATGGAAAACTTTGATCAGGGTTGTCAAACTTGTTCCATGCAGGGCCTTGTGTCTGCTGGTTTTAGTCTTTTCCTTTCAATTAACACATAGACAACCAGATGAGGGGAGTTCCTTACTACTTCATCAATCAAGTACAAAAGAGAAGCAAAAACCCACAGCCACTCGACCCTCCGTGGAATGAGTTTGACACATGTGACTTAGATAATGAATAACTTCCCAACACGTTTCCCAGGGAATTTGGACCGCTATGCATTTATTGATTCCAAGAGAAATCTTACTGTGGGCTTGAAGAGCATTTCAACATGTAACCCAGACACCTGTCCCAGGTTAGCAGAGATGACCCTTCTGCTGGTCCCTGAAGAAGCACTGAAAGCCCTGGACCTGAAGAACCGGTCGTTTTGGTAGAGTACAAAACCAATGGAGTTGTTTGTGTATTTACTACGTAAAACTGAGTGGAGTGAGGGAGAGAGAGGGAGAAAGAGAGAGGGGGGAGAGAGAGATTGTTTATCATATCAGGACTTCATATACATAGTAGCTTGACCTCGCCTTATAGGCTTATCTCATGTGACTCAACATTATTGGACAATCAATATTTGTGGCACTGCTTACCTGATTTCGACGACCACAAAGAGCAGTTAAGTTATCTCGGTGAAAGCGGTATAAGGAAGGAAACATTATGTTTGCATACCAACATTGACTCACCTGATGGGAATTTTATGACAATCTGGACATCAGTAGCACCTCCTTTGTCAGCTATCAGTTCAGAGGTATTTGTGTTGAGATGAATTCTGTTGGCCACAAAATTACCAGATCTTCCTGGAGAAGGAGATTAAACTGATTTAGACATTTAAAGCAGAACAATATAGTGTTACTTCTGTACTTGTCTGTAGAACAACAAATCAAATCCATACCAAACCTTACTGACCAACAGAGGAGTTTGAGGAGTTTTACCCAGTCTGTCAATACAGATATAAACTATCACTTTAAATGCCAGTATGTAGGTTCACTAGCAGTCCCACTCACCAGTCAGAGCAGTAAACTGGATCCCTACTGTGTCACTTGGTACTTGGACAGACTGGACTACCAGGTTGGGCTGAACCACCAAGGACAGATTATTGTGCTGGTCCAGGGAAAACTTCTCCAGGGTCTCTGTGAGGCTGGGAGAGAAACACAGAAAAACATTAGTTTACATGCACCCATACAGACACGCACTGAGGCACACGTACACACATAAATTCAAATATATGCAGAAACACACACCACCACACACGCACGCTCACACAGACAAACACACTCAGTACAAACACAGTACTTTTGGACAGCGTCTCTCTCCTGTGTACTCTCCTCACTGGCATGCAGCAGCTGACTGATGGTAGTTACAGCTGCCACTGCGATGTCCTGCAACATGATCAAAACCAGGGGATGACCCTCAAGTGTTCAAATCACTGCAGTAACAACCTCACGTTTCTCTCCAGAACATGTCATAGTCACGACTTGATTTCAAAACATGTTTTACCTCTGTGATATTTGCAGACAGAAGCAGCGTGTTAGCTATCTGAGCTGCTGTGGTGATGTTGTCAGCTGACAGCTGCTCTGGTTGGGAGGTCAGGATCTGAGTACTGAAGGCTAACTGTAGTAAATCACCTGAACTACTGGAGATCTGAATAGGGAGAGACAAGGATTTTTATTTTAGTATTGTTTTTCAACAGAACATTGTGCAAGTGAAGTTGCTCTACCAACTGTGAGTACATTTCAATATTAAAATAGTCAGTACTAACTCTGTGGATCAATTGTTATAGCAAGGCGCTTGCAACGCTAGGGTTGTGGGTTTCATTCCCACGGGGGACCTGTCACGACTCCGACCGAAGCCGGCTCCCCTTCCCGTTCGGGTGGCGCTCGGCGGTCGTCGTCGCCGGCCTACTAGCTGCCACTGATTCTTTTCTCCCCCTCCTTATGTGTTTATTGATTACACCTGTTTTGAGTTTGTTGTAATTAGTTGGGCTTTATTAGTCAGCCGGCCCGCCCCTTTCTTTGTGCCGCATTGATTATTGTAAACCTGGTGTTTGATACAGACAAACGTGTTGGTTTATAGTGTATAGTGCTGGACTGTTTTCGTTCCCCGTGTCTGGGGCAGTTTGTTTTGAGCACCCAGTGTTTAGTGGGGTGGCCGTGGTTCACCGTGTGCGCATTAAAAGAGCACTATAATTGAAATCTCTGTTTTCCTGCGCCTGACTTCACACTCACGACACCCAGTACCTTACAGGACCAGTATGAAAATGTATGCAATTGCTACTCTAAGTCGCTCTTGATAAGAGAGTCTGCTAAATTACTAAAATGTCCCAAACACCGTAATGTGAAACACAACAAATAAAAAAGAATGTTCCTCATCACCTGTTAAGCAGAATAAAGGAACAGAATAGATGATCTGAAGGTAAGAGCCAGTTGTTACTGATCTTCAGACTGTAAGATCCACTCCTCATAATGATGACTGTAACTGACCTGAAGAACGCTAAATCAAGATAATAAAAAAATATACCTTGACTTACATAATGATGACCTAAGTAACGCAACATTGAGACTTGTCAAATATCAGGTTCATAAAAAATATGCTTATTGACTTACATTTCCTTGAATGTCACTGAGGGTAAATTCACACTGCAGTTCATGAGGAAAACCAAACATTGGAGAGCCAGTGTCATTCAAACATCTTGCTGAGGCTCTTGGTAAACCAGCTGGATGAACCAAGTTAAAAAGATCATCAAAATTTTGTGTTACCTATTAAAAACATTAATTAGGTAACAGATGACTAAATTTTTCTCATTTTAGGTGAATAAAAGTAACATACCACTGGTTGTCTTCTCATCACACAACTCTTTTGAATAAGCAGACCAGCCAACCGTTGTTCTTGGGTAGGAGAATTGACCAATGATGGTGGAATTGCAGAAATTCCCTATCGAAGGAAAATGCATTTCAACATTGACCAAATTTATGACTGAACATGAAATATACATTCTGAATGAGAGATCCAGGGAAAAGTGTTGTAGACTCAATGTGAGATCCAGGGGTAGGTATAGTAGTGTAGTGGTGTGTACTGTGAATGTGAGATCCAGGGGTAGGTATAGTAGTGTAGTAGAGTCTGAATGGTAGTTCCAGGGTTAGGTATAGTAGTGTAGTATTGTGGAGGAGTCTGAATGGTAGATCCAGGGTTAGGTATAGTAGTGTAGTTTTGTGGAGGAGTCTGATTGGTAGATCCAGGGTTAGGTATAGTAGTGTAGTATTGTGCAGGAGTCTGAATGGTAGATCCAGGGTTAGGTATAGTAGTGTAGTGTTGTGCAGGAGTCTGAATGGTAGTTCCAGGGTTAGGTATAGTAGTGTAGTGTTGTGCAGGAGTCTGAATGGTAGTTCCAGGGTTAGGTATAGTAGTGTAGTATTGTGCAGGAGTCTGAATGGTAGATCCAGGGTTAGGTATAGTAGTGTAGTATTGTGCAGGAGTCTGAATGGTAGATCCAGGGTTAGGTATAGTTTAAGTGTGAGGATTTACCCTCTGAACAGGTCTCTCCGGTCCACTCATCAGGACAGATACAGACTCCACTCTGCAGCTCACCACCATTGATACAGACCAGAGGAGGGGTTGTGGTGGTAGAGGTGGTGGTAGAGGTGGTGGTGGAGATGGTGGTGGTGGTAGAGGTGGTAGGAGAGGTGGTGGTAGAGGTGGTGGTAGAGGTGTTTGGGAGACTGGTACTGGTGATAGGGATAGAGGTAGGGTAACCAGTAGATGGAAGACCAGTAGTAGTTAGGTATTCGGTAGTTGGAGTGTCAGTAGTTGTAGTGTCAGTAGGCTCATGGGTTATGAGGGAATCAGTAGTTGTAGGGTCAGGGGTTATGAGGGAATCAGTAGTTTTAGGCTCAGGGGTTATGAGGGAATCAGTAGTTGCAGGCTCAGGGGTTATGAGGGAATCAGTAGTTGTTTGTTCAAGGGGTGCATCAGTAGTTGTTTGTTCAAGGGGTGCATCAGTAGTTGTATGTTCAAGGGGTGCATCAGTAGTTGTATGTTCAAGGGGTGCATCAGTAGTTGTATGTTCAGGGGGTGCATCAGTAGTTGTATGTTCAAGGGGTGCATCTGTAGTTGTAGGGTCAGGGGTTAATGGTGCATCAGTAGTTGCATGTTCAAGGGGTGCATCAGAAGTTGTAGGGTCAGGGGTTAATGGTGCATCAGTAGTTGGAGTGTCAGTAATTGTAGTGACAGTAGTTGGAGTGTCAGTAGTTGAAGTGTCAGTAGCTGGAGAGTCAGTAGCTGGAGAGTCAGTAGTTGGAGTGTCAGTAGTTGACGAGTCAGTAGTTGGAGAGTCAGTAGTTGACGAGTCAGTAGTTGGAGAGTCAGTAGTTATAGGGGCATCAGTAATTGAAGTGTCAGTAGTTGGAGGGTCAGTAGTTGGAGTGTCAGTAGTTATAGGGGCATCAGTAGTTGGAGGGTCAGGGGTTAAATGGGTAGTAGTAGTTGAGAGGTCAGGGGCTATAGAGGAAGTAGTAGTTGGAGGGTCAGGGGTTAAAGGGGCAGCAGTATTTGGGATAGTTATGTCAATGGTGGTTGGAATGGCAGAGGATGTGGTGAGATCCACCTGTGGCAAAGAAACTGACATAAAAATGTTAAGAACTCAGTAAACCACATAAACAAGGATACATAGTGTCAGTTCCTATACTCATAGAAGATGATCCATGCTGTTCCAGTTTCATTGTGTCTGCATCAGTGTAGAAATGTTTTCTACTGTACTTTGACAGAAATAAATCTTTATCACTGCCAATAAACGGTTGACAGTTGATAGCAAAGGCTACTCTGTTATCAACTGTATCTGAGACCTGACAGTAGTCTATTCACATTCAATAGTGTCTGCATAAAAACATGTCTGAAACAATGTCTTAATAGACACTAATGTATTCTTCACAGCAAACAGACAAAACATTGATCAATCATTGACAATAAACCAAACTTTTAAATACTTAAACCAAACTGTAAACTCAGTAAGGTCACATATTGGTAATAATCAATTGATACGTTAAATGAATCATACATTTTTGCACATCTGAAGTGAAAGCAAATTTCCTACACAATTCTCAATCATACAAGAAACTTAACAACATCATACACTGAGTATACCAAACATTAGGAACACACTCCCCAACAGACACACACCCTGCTGCCCTCAGAACAGCCTCAATTTGACAGGGCATGGACTTTACAAGGTGTCAAAAGCTTCCCACAGTTGTGTCAAGTTGGCTGGATGTCCTTTGGGTGGTGGACCATTCTTGATACAAACTGTTGAGCGTGAAAAACCCAGCAGCGTTACAGTTCTTGAGACAAACGGGTGCGCCTAGCACCTACTACCTACTATACCCCGTTCAAAGGCACTTACATCTTTTGTCTTTCTCATTCACTCTATGAATGGCACACAAACACAATCCATATCTCAAGGCTTTAAAATCCTTCTTTAACCTGTCTCCTCCCCTTTATCTACACTGATTGAAGTGGATTTAACAAGTGACATTAATAAAGCATCATAGCTTTCACCTGGATTCACCTGGCCAAACTGTCATGGAAAGAACAGGTGATCTTAATGTTTTGTACACTCAGTGTAGTCTGAACATCTTAAATCACCCTGAATGAATCAAATATAGAGCAAGTCTTACCTGTAGCAAAGACAGCCATAATCCATAGCTCCTTCATCTCTGCTGTTTCCAGTCATCCAGTGTCAGCAGACTGCACATTATTAGGACGTCTGTTGGTCTAATGCTGTGCTGCTCTCCACCTGTCACAGAGACTGCAGTAACGTGCAGATACCAGTTAATGATTTACTATTGAAATTAAGGGGGAAGTACTGTACATTGGCTCCAGCACAACCCACATTGTCAACAGGATCAGTAAAGACACACACAAGTAGATCAGCTACATGACAGGATGAATAAAATGGATACACATGGATGGATACTGTGAGGACCAGTCAACCACTAGCATTAACCTTCTCTATGCAAAACATTCTTAGTTGCAGCTGGGAGGTAAAGTACATGTTTTGGTAAACAGAACAACTTTCCACTAGATCAGGTGTAATTAGATCTCCTGATTAGAGTTGAAGAATAAAACAAAGTGATGGAAGCGTCTTAGAGGTCTGGATTAGAATGTGAGGACACTAGAGGGTAGACTTCTCTAGAACAGGGTTTCCCAAACTCAGTCCTGGGGCCCTCCTGGGTGGATGTTTTGTTTTTTGCCCAAGCACTACACAGTTAATTAACATAACCAACTCATCATCAAGATTTGAATATTTGAATCAAACGACATTGAAATGACTCAAACCACATCGAAACTGTGTTGAAATTATAATGGACCTACATTTATAGTCTCTTCACTCTATCCAGCTTGATAAAAGTCAAATAAAACCTAGACAGTCAGGGAGCCTGGAATATTCCAAAAGCACTGGACAGAGGACTATTTTTAGAAAATGTTGACTGTGAGGAAGTATAATATTTAAAATACAATGGGGGTCATCACTGTCAGCTCACCTGAAAGGTACCTTCTGAGAGCTGGATGGCACTGTAATCGCTACTCCTTCTTCCTCCTTCAAGGAACTCAGAATCACCTTACAGGAATTTGACTGGGTGAAATGGAGCTTCTACAATAAACAGAATAAACAGACACACAATGAACAAACAGAATATACACGGACTATGTATATGTACATACATGTACATACACTTTTTTGGTTACTACATTATTCCATATGTATTATTTCATAGTTTTAATGTCTTTACCATTATTCTACAATGTATTAAAACTAAAGAAAAACCCTTGAATGAGTAGGTGTTCTAAAACTTTTGACCGGTAGTGTATGTAGACACAAACAGAAAAGTTTAGGTCAAAAGTTTTAGAACACCTACTCATTCAAGGGTTTTTCTTTATTTTTACTATTTCCTACATTGTAGAATATTAGTAAAGACATCAAAACTGTCTTGGCTGTCTGCCAACCCCCATGTGTGAATGTTTATTGCTGTTTGAAAGACATTGTACACAGAGCAAAGCAGAAACTTAATCCGTTGCCCTACCATGTTCCAGATGTCTTGCGAGGTGAGTGAGTGCCCTCTCTCTCACACTCCCCCAGCATGTACAGCTGCCCTGTTTTTTTCTGACAATTTTTTCTGGCATGCCTGCTTTCTTCCTCAGCCTTTCAGACCTCCCTCTGACATGCCTGTTTTAATTTGGAGACAGGTCAAAAAGCATTAAACATTCATGGAAATTTAGCTAGCTAGCTTGCTGTTGCTAGCTAATTTGTCCTGGGATATAAACATTGGGTTGTTATTTTACCTGAAATACACAAGGTCCTCTACTCTGACAATTAATCCACAGATAAGAGGGTAAACCGAGTTAGTTTATAGTAATCTCTCCTCCTTCAGTCTTCTTCTTCTTCATTGGACTTTATATGGTGGTTGGTAACCAACTTCAAGGTGCATTACCACAACCAACTGGACTGGAGTGTGGACCTCAGTTCATCTTTCAATCACCCACGTGGGTATATGCTCCTAAAAACCAATGAGGAGATGGGAGAGGTGGGACTTGCAGCGCGTCAAGCGTCACAAATAGAACCAAATTCTATTTTAGCGCCTGGCTACACAGACGCTGGTTGACGAGCACAAGCATTTTGGATGCAATGATTGAATAACATCAGTGGCGACCCGTCATTCTCTGCCCCACCTGTTTTGAGCCCCAAATTTTCAGCAAAAATAAATACAAATAAAATATACATGTATGTACTTTTTGTGGGGCTTGCGGAGCGTTGCGCTGTAATTGGCTCAGTGTTCTGTCACTCATGGGGACACTACGTCACTGCCAAATCTAAGGGTAGACTTGATTCTATCCCCTTGTGTGCTGCTGTAGAGTTACAGAAGAAGTGCCCATCCAAGAAGGCTCTAGGTCATTGGCCACAGATAAAATGACATCAACTCACGTTGATGGGGCGGCAGGGTAGCCTAGTGGTTAGAGCGTTGGACTAGTACCCGAAAGGTTGCAAGATCGAATCCCCGAGCTGACAAGGTACAAATATGTCGTTCTGCTCCTGAACAAGGCAGTTAACCCACTGTTCCTAGGCTGTCATTGAAATAAGAATTTGTTCTTAACTTCTTATGGCTGGGGGCAGTATTGAGTAGCTTGGATGAATAAGGTGCCCAGAGTAAACTGCCTGCTACTCAGTCCCAGTTGCTAATATATGCATATTATTAGTACACTGCTCAAAAAAATAAAGGGAACACTTAAACAACACAATGTAACTCCAAGTCAATCACACTTCTGTGAAATCAAACTGTCCACTTAGGAAGCAACACTGATTGACAATAAATTTCACATGCTGTTGTTCAAATGGAATAGACAAAAGGTGGAAATTATAGGCAATTAGCAAGACACCCCCAATAAAGGAGTGGTTCTGCAGGTGGTGACCACAGACCACTTCTCAGTTCCTATGCTTCCTGGCTGATGTTTTGGTCACTTTTGAATGCTGGCGGTGCTTTCACTCTAGTGGTAGCATGAGACGGAGTCTACAACCCACACAAGTGGCTCAGGTAGTGCAGCTCATCCAGGATGGCACATCAATGCGAGCTGTGGCAAGAAGGTTCGCTGTGTCTGTCAGCGTAGTGTTCAGAGCATGGAGGCGCTACCAGGAGACAGGCCAGTACATCAGGAGCCGTGGAGGAGGCCGTAGGAGGGCAACAACCCAGCAGCAGGACCGCTACCTCCGCCTTTGAGCAAGGAGGAGCACTGCCAGAGCCCTGCAAAATGACCTCCAGCAGGCCACAAATGTTGATTCATTCTATCTCTATTTCTGATTTTTGTGACTCCTCTCTTTGGCTGGAAAAATGGCTGTGTTTTTCTGTGACTTTGCTCTGACCTAACATAATCGTTTGTGGTGCTTTCGCTGTAAAGCCTATTTGAAATCGGACACTGTGGTGGGATTAACAAGAAGTGTATCTTTAAAATGGTGTGAAATACTTGTATGTCTGAGGAATTTTAATTATGGGATTTCTGTTGTTTTAAATTTGTCGCCTTGCACTTTCACTGGCTGTTGTCATATCGATCCCGTTAGCGGGATCTCAGCCATAATGACTTGCCTAGCTAAATTAAGGTCAAATAAAAAAAATAAAAAAAATATCTACAGTATTTTTGTTTGGACAGATGTCAACATCATACTTTCAAAATCTTAGCTAGCAGTCATCATCATGAATCAAGTTGACAATCTACTGGCAAATCATTTTTAATACTTGTCATATGAAGGGAAATAATGAAGAGAAATTATAGATAAAACGTATCAGTGCTCATCAGCCATTGGACATAAACATTACACAACAAGTTGGAAATCGCAAAGTCAACAATGAGCGGTTTGGAGTGACTCAGTGGCTAACTGTGAGTTCACAACAACTGGGAACTCGGGAAAAATGAGCTACGACTGGGAAAATACGTTTTAAACTTTCATCCAACTCGGAATTGTAAATCGGGAACTCTGATCTCTTTCTAGAGCTACGACCTGAAGATCACTGACATCATCATGATTCAAAAAAAATATCCTGAGTTCCCAGTTGTCTTGAAAGCACCATAAATCCAGATAATTCCAGACTTTAAGTTTGATGACCGCAGCTCCACCCTCCTGTTCAAGTGAGCACAGCACAACAAGGTGAGTCCAAAAATGTGTTGTATGCTGCTGCATAAATTATGTAATATGCCAGGGAGATATGTCTACTGTAGCTAAGAAAATAATACTAAGTGTATGTTGTGTAGTAAGCTGTTAATAGCCCGTGAGGCTCACCCTAATAATTTGGTCTATTTTCACCTCTTAATTTTGCCTACTGTTTTTGAGAAATGTAATCATCTGTCACGGCTGTCGTAAGAAGAGGACCAAGGTGCAGCGTGGTGAGTTTACATGTTCTTTATTTAGACAAGACGCCGAACAAAAACAATAAAACACTACAAAAACAAACCGTGAAGCTCAAAGGCAAAGTGCCCTAATCAAAGTCAACTTCCCACAAAGACAGGTGGGAAAAAAGGCTACTTAAAACCTGTTGAGGATAGAGGGCGCTATTTTCACTTTGGGGAAAAATCGTGCCCAATTTAAACGGCCTCGTACTCTATTCTTGCTCGTACAATATGCATATTATTATTACTATTGGATAGAAAACACTCTCAAGTTTCTAAAACCGTTTGAATTATATCTGTGAGTAAAACAGAACTCATTTTGCAGCAAACTTCCTGGCAGAAAGTGAAAAATCTCAAATCGAGGCTCTGTTCAGGGCTTCCCCATTAATTCGCTTGAGATTTATGACTATACATGCACTTCATACGCCTTCCACTAGATGTCAATAGGCTGTGAGAGGTGAAATGGAGTGTATAGGTATTTCTATGGTGAAAAGAGGCCTCTTGGAATGACAGGACACCAATTTCCTCTGTTCAGGAAGACGCGGAAAGGACTTCCGCATTGGCTTCTGAAAAGCTGTTGTTATACACGGCTACTTTCTCCGGCTTAGATTTTATTTGATAAATGTGACAATATCATCGTAAAGTATGTTTTTTCAATATAGTTTAATCAGATTATTGATTTTTTTTCGGGAGTTTTGGCGTGTTCCGTTCACTGCGTTTGTTCACGATGGACAGCTTAGCGCCACTTGGCTAGTTTTGCTTGCTAATTCGAGAGGGAAAAGGACATTCTAAAACCAAACAACGATTGTTCTGGACAAAGGACCCCATGTACAACATTCTGATGGAAGATCATCAAAAGTAGGACCCATTTATGATGTTATTTCATATATCTGTCGAAAATTGTTTACTATTAGTTTGCGCCCAGATTTTGGGCGCTCTCTCGCCATAACGTAAGCTGGATGTCGTACTGAAGTTATTTTTAGAATTCTAACACGGCGATTGCATTAAGAACTAATGTATCTATCATTTCCTATACAACATGTATTTTTTAGTAAAGTTTATGAATAGTTATTTGGTCAAAATAGGTGAGTGTCAGAAATAGATCCGGACATTCTGGGAAAAAGATGCTACATGTTCACAATGTATAACCACAGATTTCAGCTCTAAATATGCACATTTTCGAACAAACCATATATGTATTGTGTAATATGATGTTATAGGACTGTCATCTGATGAAGGTTAGTGAAAAAATGTATATCTTTTGCTGGTTTATTCGCTATCGCTAACGTCCCTTGTTTCAATGCTGTTGTGTGGTTGGCTATTGTAGTAAGCTAATATAATGCTATATTGTGTTTTCGCTGTAAAACACTTAAAAAATCTGAAATATTGGCTGGATTCACAAGATATTTGTCTTTCATTTGCTGTACAACATGTAGTTTTCAGAAATGTTTTATGATGAGTATTTAATATTTCACGTTGGTCTCTATAATTACTCTGGCTGCTTCGGTGCTATTTGTGATGGTAGCTGCAATGTAAAACTATGATTTATACCTCAAATATGCACATTTTTCGAACAAAACATAGATTTATTGTATAACATGTTATAAGACTGTCATCTGAGGAAGTTGTTTCTTGGTTAGTTTGGTTGGTTCTTGGTTAGTTTGGTTGGTTTTGTGCAAGCTACCTGTGCTGTGAAAGAAATGTCTGTGCTTTTTTGTATTTGGTGGTGAGCTAACATAAATATACGTGGTGTTTTCGCTGTAAAACATTTTAAAAATCAGACATGTTGGCTGGATTCACAAGATGTTTATCTTTCATTTGCTGTATTGGACTTGTTAATGTGTGAAAGTTAAATATTTCTCAAAAATATTTTTTGAATTTCGCGCTCTGCCTTTTCAGTGGAATGTGGGAGGAGTTCCGCTAGCGGAACCCCGAGGCTAGACAGGCTAAGTATGGTTCCCAATCAGAGACAATGATAGACAGCTGTCCCTGATTGAGAACCACACCCGGCCAAAACATAGAAATGGAAAATCATAGAAACACAAAACATAGAATGCCCACCCCAACTCACGTCCCGACCAAACCAAAATAGAGACATAAAATGGATCTCTAAAGTCAGGGCGTGACAGTATCCCCCCCCTCCCCCCCAAAGGTGCGGACTCCGGCCGCAAAACCTAAACCTATAGGGGAGGGTCTGGGTGAGCATCTATCCGCGGCGGCGGCTCAGGTGCGGGACGCAGACCCAGCTCCACCGCTGGCTCACCCCACTTTGGTGGCACCTCAGGTGCAGGGACCCTCGCCGCCGACCCCGGACTGAGGACCCTCGTAGCGGACCCCGGACTGTGGACCCTCGTTGCGGGCCCCGGACTGGGCACCCTCGTTGCTGGAGGCTCCGGACTGGGCACCGTCGTTGCTGGAGGCTCCGGACTGGGCACCGTCGTTGCTGGAGGCTCCGGACTGGGCACCGTCGTTGCTGGAGGCTCCGGACTGGAGACCTTTGTTGCTGGAGGCTCCTGACTGGAGAACGTCGCTGGAGGCTCTGGACTGGAGACCGTCGCTGGAGGCTCCTGACTGGAGAACGTCGCTGGAGGCTCCGGACTGGAGAACGTCGCTGGAGGCTCCGGACTGGAGGCCTTCGTTGGAGGCTTCGTGCCATGTCTCACCACTGGAGGCTTCTTGCCATGGATCATCACTGGAGGCTTCGTGCCATGGATCATCACTGGAGGCTTCGTGCCATGGATCATCACTGGAGGCTTCGTGCCATGGATCATCACTGGAGGCTTCGTGCCATGGATCATCACTGGAGGCTTCGTGCCATGGATCATCACTGGAGGCTTTGTGCCATGGATCATCATTGGAGGCTTCTTGCCATGGATCATCACTGGAGGGAGGAGACGTATGGGCAGTCTGGTACGTTGAGCTGCCACAGGGCTCACCAGGCTGGGGAGACATACGGAAGAGTTAGTTCTAGGCGCAGGCACAGGACTCACCAGGCTGGAGAGACATACTGGAGGCCCTGTCCCAGGCAGAGGCACTGGATACACTGGGCCGTGGAGGCGCACTGGGGGTCTCGAGCTAGGAGCCTGCACAACCCGTCCTGGCTGGATGGTGACTTTGGCCCGGCACGTGCGGGGTGCAGGCACAGAACGTACAGGGCTGTGCAGACGCACTGGAGACACAGTGCGCAGAACCGGCGCAGGATATCCTGGGCCGTAGAGACGTCCTGGAGGTCTGGAGAGCAGGGCTGGCACACTCCATCCTGGCTGGATGCTCACCCTAGCCCGGCAGATGTGGGGAGCTGGGATGTAGCGCACCGGGCTAAGAACGCGTACTGGAGACACCATGCGCTCCACCGCATAACACAGTGCCTGACCAGTACGACGCCCGCCACGGTAAGCACGGGGAGTTGGCTCAGGTCTCCAACCTGACTCTGCCACACTCCCCGTGTGCCTCTCTGGCTTCCTTGCCAGCCGTGTTCGTCTCGCCGACTCCATCCTCCGGTATCCCTCTTCGCATTCCTCCATAGAATCCCAGGCGGGCTCTGGCACTCTCCCTGGGTTGACTGACCACCTCTCTACCTCCTCCCAGGTTGTTTCATACCCCTGGCCACACTGCTCCTCCTTACCACGCTGCTTGGTCCTTTGATGGTGGGAAGTTCTTTCACGGCTGTCGTAAGAAGAGGACCAAGGTGCAGCGTGGTGAGCGTACATGTTCTTTATTTAGACAAGACGCCTAACAAAAACAATAAAACACTACAAAAACAAACCGTGAAGCTCAAAGGCAAAGTGCCCTAAACAAAGTCAACTTCCCACAAAGACAGGTGGGAAAAAAGGCTACCTAAGTATGGTTCCCAATCCGAGACAATGATAGACAGCTGTCCCTGATTGAGAACCATACCCGGCCAAAACATAGAAATAGAAAATCATAGAAACACAAAACATAGAATGCCCACCCCAACTCACGTCCTGACCAAACCAAAATAGAGACATAAAAAGGATCTCTAAGGTCAGGGCGTGACATCATCGAATATTGTAAAAGCTTTCAATGTCTGCTTATATGCCCCCTTTATTTATCCTACGGTTCTGACTTGGTGTACAGGGAGAACACCTTAAGAATGGCCCATGTTCTGAATTCTGTCGCTGTACATTTCAAAAGTGCTGAACAAATAGTTATATTGACTACGTCCGTCCTAGCTCACTCATGGAAACAACGTATTGCCTCTTATTCGCTTGTCGTCCCCTTATGCCATAGTGTGTCCATATCAATTGTCAGAAGAAACCACATTTGTTTAAAACTTCTCTAGGATAGGGGGCAGAGTTTTCACTTAGGGAAAAATAGCGTGCCCAATTTCAACTTCGTTCTACTCATCCCCAGAATATAAGATATGCATAGTATTAGTAGATTTGGATAGAAAACACTCTGAAGTTTCTAAAACTGTTTGAATCATATCTGTAAGTATAACAGAACTTATGTAGCAGGCAAAACCCTGAGGACTAACCTTTTTTTTTTTAAGTCACTGTCTGTTCAATGAGTTTTTATGGGCAGGTCAGATTTATATTCACTCTATTCTCAGTTCCTACTGCTTCCACTGGATGTCACCAGTGAGGTTATTCATTTGTGCAATGAAGAAGAAGGCCACCAGGAAGTAGAGTAACGTCTTGTGTACTGTTTGAGAGTTGCGCAATACTAGAAAAGTAGCGTTAGTTTGTTGATCTCCTGTATTGAAAACAGATTGACCCGTCTTCAATTTGATCGATTATTAACGTTTACAAATACCTTAAGTTGTAATACAAAAGTACTTTGAAATGTTTTGGCAAAGTTTAGAGGTAATTTGTTTGATATTTTGTCGTGACTTTGCGCAAATTGGAAGCTGTTTTTTTCTGGTACAACGGCGCCAAATAAATGGACAATTTGGATATATATGGACGGAATTAATCTAACAAAAGGACCATTTGTGATGTTTATGGGACATATTGGAGTGCCAACAAAATAATCTCGTCAAAGGTAATGCATGTTTTATATTTTATATCTGCGTTTTGAGTAGCGCCGGCATGGTTGAAATAGGCTACACTCTCTTTGTTGACATTGTGCTATCATCAGATAATAGCATCTTATGCTTTCGCCGAAAAGCCTTTTTGAAATCTGACATGTTAGCTGGATTCACAACGAGCGTAGCTTTAATTTGGTATCTTATATGTGTGATTTAATGAAAGTTTGATTTTATATAATTCTTTTGAATCTGGCGCTCTACATTTTCCCTGGCTATTGGCCAGGTGGGACGCAACTGTCCCGCTATCCCAGAGAGGTTTTAAGCAAGTCAGCCATATCAGCTATGTTTTTTTAAAAGGCAGTAAATGAGGCTGAATGAACTGTTTCGCTGCCAAGGCTAAGCTGATAGCCAGGTGTAGCAGTGGTAAGGTGTTGGGACTGCTGTTGGGACAGCTTTAAGTAGGCACTAACAGTTTGTGGGCACTGTTTGTCACCATTATAGTGCAATTCATGTATTGTTTAGTGTTTTGTTGTATAATGGCTTTGCTGGGATGAATACCATATTTTTTTTGCCCTACCAAGATTTACATGCTAAAATCGCCTCTGAATAACATGTGCAAGGCTAAGCTGATAGACAGGTGTAGCAGTGGTAAGGTGTTGGGACAGCTTTAAGTGGGCACTAACAGTTTGTGGGCACTGTTTGTCACCATTATAGTGCAATTAATGTATTGTTTAGTGTTTTGTTGTATAATGGCTTTGCTGGGATGAATACCATATTTTTTTGGCCCTACCAAGATTTACATGCTAAAATCGCCTCTGAATAACATGTGTAAATGTACTTTGCAACGCTCACGTACATAACGCGAGCTGTGTGGTCAGCATGTCAGCCTTTCAGACCTCCCTCTGACATTCCTGCTTTCTTCCTCAATCTTTCATACCTCCCTCTGACATGCCTGCTTTCTTCCTCAGCCTTTCATACCTCCCTCTGACATGCCTGCTTTCTTCCTCAGCCTTTCATACCTCTCTCTGACATTCCTGCTTTCTCAGCCTTTCAGACCTCCATCTGCACCACAGCACTACTGTGGATCTGCTTTCTTCCAGCTTGACCTGGTTGTGATCCCAGACTCAGCCTGTCTTGGTTTACCGACCCACCAAAATCAGAGTGTTTAACTTCTACTTGCTACCAAACCCGGATCCGGGAGCACCCCCCACAGTAAAAAAACTGACTAGCATAGCCTAGCATAGCGTCACAAGTAAATATTAGCATCTAAATATCATTAAGTCACAAGTCCAAGACACCAGATGAAAGATACAGATCTTGTGAATCCAGCCATCATTTCTGATTTTTAAAATGTTTTACAGGGAAGACACAATATGTAAATCTATTAGCTAACCACGTTAGCAAAAGACACCACTTTTTTTACTCCACCAGTTTTTTACTCCATCAGTAGCTATCACTAATTCGACCAAATAAAGATATATATAGCCACTAACCAAGAAACAACTTCATAAGATGACAGTCTGATAACATATTTATGGTATAGCATATGTTTTTTTAGAAAAATGTGCATTTTTCAGGTATAAATCACAGTTCTACATTGCAGCTGCAATCTGAAATAGTGCCGAAGCTGCCAGAATAATTACAGAGACCAACGTCAAATAACTAATTACTCATCTTAAAATATTTCTGAAAAATACACAGCGTACAGCAAATGAAAGCCCAACATCTTGTGAATCCAGCCAATATGTCAGATTTTTTAAGTGTTTTACAGCGAAAACACAATATAGCATTATATGAGCTTACCACAATAGCCAGAAACACAACCGCATTTACCAGCAGTAAATGTTAGCGATCGTAACAACCCAGCAAAAGATATATAATTTTACTAACCTTGATATACTTCATCAGATGACAGTCCTGTAACATCATATTACACAATGCATATAGCTTTTGTTCGAAAATGTGCATATTTAGCAGCACAAATCGTGGTTATGCAATGTAATCAGTAAAAACATGGCATGCATTCTGGCCGGGGCCATCTTGGAAAGGCACCTAATCTAATCAATAAATAATCGAAAACTTGACTAAAAAAATACAGGTTGGACAGCAATCGAAAGATGCATTAGTTATTAATGCAACCGCTGTGTTAGATTTTTAAAATTAACGTTACTAGACATACAGTGTGCGTTACAGCCAGACCAGTGCTGCAATAATGGCCGAAAAATACTTTTGCATTTTTCCACAGAACAACGAATTAACATCATAAATAGTTCTTACTATTAGTTGAGCTTCCATCAGAATCTTGGGCAAGGTGTCCTTTGTCCAAAAGAATCGTTGCTTTGTTGTAAAACGTCCTCTTCAACTTCGGAATTAGCAGCTAACAATAGCTACGTGGCACACACATGTTCAAATCCTCAAAGCGCAATACTACGAAAATTCCGAAAATAGCAATATACTCGCATAAACTGATATAAATCGGTTTAAAATAACTTCGTTATGATGTTTCTAACACCTATATCGAATTAAATCACAGACGGATATATCTTAGGCCGATAACGAGAGCTTTTGAGCATGCCATTCTGATGTCCTCTCTTGCGTCTTGACGAGCGTCCAAAAGAACGGACCTTCCACTCATTGGCCTTTTATAAAGTCTGAGAAACACGTAGAGACTCCATTCCACTTCTCATTGGTTACTGACATCCAGGGGAAGGTGGGTGCAGTTCATTTCGACCCATAGGACAATACAGAGCTTTAAACTGATCCGAGATCAGAGCCTAGTTTTCAGACCTTCGCATGTCCTGTCATGATTTTCGCTGCAGAAAGACTTCTGGTTCACCCACAGACATAATTCAAACGGTTTTAGAAACTAGAGATTGTTTTCTATCCAATAGTAATAATAATATGCATATTGTACGAGCAAGAATTGAGTACGAGGCAGTTTAATTTGGGAACGCTAAATGTCGAAGTTGAAACAGCACCCCCTGTATTAAGCCGTTACTCCGCCTGCCTGAGCGTTCTGACCTTGATCTCTTCCTGGCGAACCCTCTCATCCTTGCTGTCCCACAACATCATAGCCTGACGTGCTTTTGTTAAATTGTACTCCTCTACCACGGATGTAATTGGCAGCTGCAGTCTGTGCTGTACAAGCCGATGGAGCAGAAGCTTCTTAATCAACCTCGGCAATGACCAAATGTGGCCCACTATGATGATGATTTGACACCCCTGGGCTACACTGTCTAAAGCCATTTTCTGAGAGATTGTGTAAAATAATGTAGTTTTTTTACTAAAAATACTGGAACAAACATTTCTATTCTCACTAAGAATAATGGAACAAACATGCTTAAAACAGAATAATCAGATTTATTCAAAACAGTCAACTTTCATAAAGAACACATGTACATAAAGTATTTACAAACATGTGCATAGCCCAAAAATTGGACAATAACACTTTTGATACATAAATGGTGTGTGTATTACTATAGGCAATAATGGAGGTCTATGAGATATTGACAGAGGTTGAACTTGCAGCCAATCAATTAGATGCTTTATACAATCTGAGTAAGAAAGCAGCTCAACTGAGCTGTTGACAACCAAATGTAAAATAAATTAAACATAACTTTTGTTTACCATATTTTATCATGCCATTTAGTAAAATGATCATGTGGTTTTCATTATTGGACATAGTTTTACACAAACATTCAAAGATGGTTAAAAACCAGGACGTGAACGATAGCAAAACGGGAACCTGATTAATCACACATGTTCAGTACTAAATGTGTATAAAATGGGATATTACATGACTGTACAATGTTGTTGACCTCAAACATAATTTTGGAATCATGAAATTACTACTATGTCGTTATTTATTAATTTGAGGAACTCAAATATGCTCTACCAGGCAGTTGAGATGCCCATTAAAGGAATGCTATTTAGACAAAGCTAGCTATTATGGACAATGGAGAAACATTGTCGTGGGATTTTTTTGTCTGCAAATATAAATATATTTTCATATTCATACCAGTGTTTAAAGTCTGCCTGTTATCTTCAATTTATTTCACAAATGTTTTCAGGACATGTAATTTTACAGGTATTATGAGCATATAAACAGTAAACATTAATGTATATATATTTGAATACTCATATATTGACACACAACTATATCAGTCATCATTTATCTTGGCCTGTCTTCCATTATAAGTAACTGAAGCAGACATGACGTTAATTAATGTACCATTTTTCAGATGATTTAAAAAGCATATGTAAAATCCAATACAAAATTAGTTTAACCTAATTGGGCAACTGAACAGGCTGGTTGAGATTTTAGCAATCAAATACAAATTATTTATGACCTATATTAAGGTTAAATACACATATTTTTCAGAAGAAAAAAAGATGTGCAGTTAAAGGGTTAATGTGTTGACAGCATAGTGTCCAGCTGTGTGTAGGATTCAACCTTTTCTCTGTGCTTGCCTCGCCAGAGACTGAAACTCTTGGTGTGAAGTGGGATTTCAACACTAGAGACAGATTTCAAAGCATCTGCCATCATTTTCTTGACAATTGATGTTCTTACTGTGAACAGAATGAAAATCTGCAAGCCCTGTGGAGCGAAAGCAAAAACACAAAGACATTATCAAGTTTTTTCAGGAACACACAAGGACAAACAAAAGGTAGCGTTTCAATAAAAACCAGCTCAATTTATTTATGTTTAGTATGTGTCTAATTTTCAAATCATGTCTGGATTCTGTGGTACAATAGTACACTAATATTTATAGTTTACATTTGAGTCATTTAGCAGATGCTCTTATCCAGTAGTGAGTGCATACATTTACTACCTGAGTGGTGGTGAGTACACAGAAGGAGATGTTGAGTATGGTGTACATGGTCTGGTTCTGTGTAATGAGCAACAGATAGCCCAGGATCCAGGAGAGACCGAGCACCACAGCCAGAGAAAAGCTACCGAGAAACTTCTTCTTCATCGATGTGTGTCTTGTACTGGGAAACATAACCAACATACTTAGAATGCTGTAATGCTGTGGTATAATAACACTATGCTTCCATTGACTGAGTGGGTTAGTCCACGGCGATCACTACATTTGATGATTTTCTTACTAACGACAATGAATAATAATAGAATAATAATACATTTTATTTATTACAAGCTTTTAATGGAAAGACAATAAAACATTAACAAGCATGTAAATCAAGACATCTTAATGAATACAACTTTGTACTTTGTGCCTCAAATGCCCCAATTAATGTTACCTGGTTAAATTTGGGTTGGTCTTGCCTGTTGTGACTGCAAAACATGCCAACACCACTGTGTTGAAGATAAGCATGGACGCCACAGGGATCAGGAACCCCCAAAACATTGGCAGCTTGAAGTCAAAGTTCCCCTTTGGATCGAGGGCAGCAAGCCAGCAACTGAGAGGTCAAATGAATGAGTTAGAGAGTGGGACAATGTGACAGACAAAACAGAACGCCTGTTATTTGAGTAACGTGGTATGAAGTAAACAAGAAACCTTTGAAAGAAATAGAACATTATTTTAATAACTTATGTTTGAACTTTTTATATTGCTATTGGCCAATTATTAGCATACATTACAAAACATGCATACGAACATTGATAGGGATAACCTTTTACAGCATGAGTTATAAAATGTTATAAAGCAATTGCCCCACTTTAATTTAAATTGAACCTTTTATACAATAACCACTGAAGATTAAGTAAATTGCAGCACAGTACTCAGGTGTAATACGGGTAGTGTAGTACAGTAGAGTAAGGTATAGAACAGTACAGCACAGTACACAACAGCGAAGTATAATATAGTACAGAGAAGTAATCCAGTAGTAATATAGTACAGTATCGACTCACAATTCCTCCTGCCTGTAACCCAGTGGATTATCCACTCTGTAACTAATTCCTAAGGTGAGAGCCACCACAACCGCAGGCAGTCCTAAAGGACAGAGAATGATGTTGTTATTTCCTGGTAGATTTGCATGCAGCCATATACAGAGTATATACACTACACATACATCCTCTAAAGACATATCATCACTATAAAAGTTGCTTTTAAGTTCTATTTCAGGCTTATTATCTAGCATTAGATAAAATATCACCTAGCATTAGTTTTGGTTCAAGGAGCCAAGGGCTAATGCCAGCCAAAGCTTCAGAAACAACTAAATACTTTATTTTTCTCCATGCTACCCTACCCCATCCGATGGCCACAGTATAGGCTGTGAAGTGTGACGGACTGGTGGCCAGGCTGTTTCTGATCATCAGGAAGACATGTGTGGCGTACAGTGTGTTCCAGGTGAAAGTCCCCAACAGGAAGTACTGCAGCAGGACTGCCACTGCAGTACAGGGCCCTCTGTCCCGCTCTGTGTGTGTGTCGGACGGGGGGAGAACGTTGTCCTCCTGTATTTCAGGTTTGTCCAGCTGTTTATGAGGGTTGTTCACTCCCAACATGAAGAGGAGGGTGAAGATCAGGAGACACATGCAGACGCTCACTAAGAGGACTGTTGGGTTGGTTTTGCGTGATTTCCTGGGGACAGGTGATAGACAAGACTGTCAGGGAAGTTATATATGTAGTTATGGATGTGTTGGTTCATTAATGGTGGGTTTCATAATGGTTTCACCTATCAAGTCCTGTTGGATCAGACAAAGGGCTTCTTTACACTATTGAGATGCACCGAATATTTTGAATTGGTTCTGGAACCCTGTAGGATCTTACCTGGTTGTGATCTGGAATGTTATTGTATATTTTGAATTGGTTCTGGAACCCTGTAGGATCTTACCTGGTTGTGATCTGGAATGTTATTGTATATTTTTAAATGGTTCTGGAACCCTGTAGGATCTTACCCGGTTGTGATCTGCAATGTTATTGTATATTTTGAATTGGTTCTGGAACCCTGTAGGATCTTACCTGGTTGTGATCTGCAATGTTATTGTGTATTTTGAATTGGTTCTTGAACCCTGTAGGATCTTACCTGGTTGTGATCTGGAATGTTATTGTATATTTTGAATTGGTTCTGGAACCCTGTAGGATCTTACCTGGTTGTGATCTGGAATGTTATTGTATATTTTGAATTGGTTCTGGAACCCTGTAGGATCTTACCTGGTTGTGATCTGGAATGTTATTGTATATTTTGAATTGGTTCTGGAACCCTGTAGGATCTTACCTGGTTGTGATCTGGAATGTTATTGTTAAACTCAACCCAATGATGGACATGGAGCATCCCAATATGGTGATCCAGTTTAGCGCCTCAGCGTATTTCAAATCCCTCCTGAACGACTGTAGAAAGTAAAGAAAAAATACATTTCAACACTAAGTTTCTGTCTCAGTCATAATGCATAAAGTCCTCGCCCCTCATGTGTCTGGATATGCTGTGGTAAACCATAGGTCAGCGGTTCCAACACTAGGGGTTGCCTGATATGAAAATGGGGTCGCAGGAGAATATCCAAAATCCTGCAAAAAAAAATATATATACAGTATATAAAATGAGTGTCTTTATTTCTCAAAATCACTGCAATGTGGATAACCTTAAAAATCTAAATGAAAATGATTAAATCAACCAAGCTCTTGAAGAGAGACATCGCTTTTGGAAATCTCACTTCCGGATAGGAAATGGGCTGTAAAAAGAGTTCTGTTCCACTTAGAGAAATAATTCAAACGGTTTTAGAAACTAGAGACTGTTTTCTATCCAATAGTAATAATAATATGCATATTGTACGAGCAAAAATTGAGTAAGAGGCCGTTTGAAAATGGGCACCTTTTTCCAGTTATTCAATACGCCCCCTGCAGCCATAACAGGATATTGATTCAGCTTTTTTATACAATGGCTGGGTCTGATCCTGAATGCTGATTGGTTAAAACTGCATTCCAGCCGGTGTCTATTCCACACGTTATCACAGACTAAATCTATGACGTTAAAATGCCTATTTACTCTGTTCCATCTGACTGTGCAATCCACTATCTCATCAGCCCAGCCAATCAATGTATAAACTTGATCTCCACTATAAAAAGCATCTAGCTATTATCTCACATTTCTTTTTGTTTTCTACATTGTAGATTTGACAGGGAGGCAACGTTTCTCAGCCAGTTGAAATCATGAATCAGCTGGCATCATTTTTATGGATATATACAAAGAAATGTAAATTGGTAAAAGGTCAAACAAAACAAAGTGCAGCTAATTTGCAGTCTTTCCAGCTTCAGTTTGAAGTGATTGTGTTTGCTGTGTTGTTGTTGGCTAGCTCCTCTAAACAACAGTGTCCTGACTAGTGAGCACATTTTCTATGCCAGGCGAAATTGCATCCAAATAAATGTCACTAGAAAACAGCTTAAACAAATGCAAATGCAGCTACTTTGCTGTTGTTTTGGCTGCAATTTTTGACGTGACTGTAAGTCACTAATACAAGACTAGTAAAGGCCCAATGCACTATTGTTGAGGAAATATTTATAATTATTTTCACATTTTTCAGGGGGTGCTGCACCTTCAGCACCATACTTTCCACTGCTATGCCTATATCTTCAGTCTAATATGGCTATTCACTTACTTTTCTAGCTCTTCATCAGAAGCTTTTTGAAGTAGTTAGGCCTAAATGTCCTCTCCGAGTTTGCTGGAATTTAGTCTGTCTGAAAGGTTTTGAGAAATATTGGTTGATGATAGGCCTAGGTCTCATCTTGTGCTGAGCAGAATATCAGATCTCAACACTGATTGGAGAAAAGTCTTTAACATCACCATGGCTGTAAGCTACCACATCCTTATGATATACAGGTATGTCATAGCGCAACGGGACTGCAAGAGCCAGGTTGGAATATCTGACTGAAATACGGGACAAAGACAGGTTTTTTCTAAATTGGTGGTGGTGTTTGAATTTGTGGATAAAATGTGGGACGTGATTGTTTGGTTGCGGGATAAAGGTCCAAAATGCAGGACCGGGACATGTGGTCACCCTATTCCCATGGTGAATGGCTAGGCCCACTACTGTATGAAACCACACACTATTTCAGGTATATTACTACAACAATAGATATGGTGAAAACAAGGTGTGGGGAGGCACAGAAACTCACATCAATACCTTTCTCTGATAACACTGTAAAACTAAGAATTGATGCTATAGCTAGCAATCAATAGGAAACTGACTGAACCACTCAAGAACTCCTCAGCTTTCCAAATGGACATTTGTTGTGAGGGCCGAGATGCCCATTCATTTACTTTTGTTCGCTACATGTCGAGGATGCTATTCACAAGGACATATTGTTCTGTCTTATGATTTTCGAGCATGAAACAGCACAAAGGATGTTCAATGTGCTGCGTGACTATACTGACGAAAACAGATTCCATAGGATTGAATGGTGGGCAAAAAAAAACAGACTTTGCTGACTTTCTGTGTAATGAAAAGAAATGTGTCGCACTGCCTATGCAACTGTCATATTAGGGTAACTGAACGCAAGCATGCAGGAGAAATACTAAACTATTCTAACATTCTGCAGATGAGTGACGGTAGATTCAGAGGAGTAAATGTCTTATTGGAGAGAAATCCGTTTGAGTGTGATCCTGACTTAGTTGACATGCCGGGAAGTGACATTGAAAAGCTGATCGACCCCTCATATGACCGAATGCTGCAGACAACGCATTTTGGTTCCTAACTCAAAGGGAATAAATACCCAGCCGTCTCCCTCTGAGTATTAAAACTCATGGTACCCCTTGACAGCTCATATCTGTGTGAGGCTGGAATTAGTGTACTAGTCTGCATTAAAACCAAAGAAGACAAGCAGAAACACTGTTAAAATGTTTTGCAATTGACTGCCATAGCCCTGAATAAAAAGTAAACATTGGCTCTTAATTACTACAAAACATTAAAGTGTTATGTTCTGTTAATTACTGATGTCCCCTTTAAGAACGGAGCACCCTTGGTCATGCGCAGTGTTGCTCTATGTTGTTCTTGTAAATAAACTTCAGTTAGTGTTAAACACGGCTGCTAGAATCTTGACTAGAACCCAAAAATGTGATCATATTACTCCAATGCTAGCCTCCCTACACTGGCTTCCTGTTAAGGCTAGGCCTGATTTCAAGGTTTTACTGCTAACCTACAAAGCCTTACATGAGCTTGCTCCTATCTATCTTTCTGATTTGGTTCTGCCGTACATACCTACACGTACGCTACGGTCACAAGACGCAGGCCTCCTAATTGTCCCTAGAATTTCTAAGCAAACAGCTGGAGGCAGGGCTTTCTCCTATAGAGCTCCATTTTTATGGAATGGTCTGCCTATCCATGTGAGAGACGCACACTCTGTCTCAACCTTTAAGTCTTTATTGAAGACTCATCTCTTCAGTAGGTCCTATGATTGAGTGTAGTCTGGCCCAGGGGTGTGAAGGTGAACAGAAAGGCACTGGAGCGACAAACCACCCTTGCTGTCTCTGCCTGGCCGGTTCCCCTCTCTCCACTGGGATTCTCTTGGGGGCCTTGAGCCCTAGGACCATGCCTCAGGACTACCTGGCCTGATGACTCCTTGCTGTCCACAGTCCACCTGGTCGTGCTGCTGCTGCTCCATTTTCAACTGTTCTGCCTGCGGCTATGGAACCCTGACTTGTTCACCGGACCTGCTGTTTGACTCTCTCTCTCTCTCTACCGCACCTGCTGTCTCAAACTCTGTCTGATTGGCTATGAAAAGCCAACTGACATTTACTCCTGAGGTGCTGACCTGTTGCACCCTCTACAACCACTGTGATTATTATTATTTGACCCTGCTGATCATCTATGAACGTTTGAACATCTTGGCCATGTTCTGTTATAATCTCCACCCGGCACAGCCAGAAGAGGACTGGCCACCCCTCATAGCCTGGTTCCTCTCTAGGTTTCTTCCTAGGTTTTGGCCTTTCTAGGTATTTTTTCCTAGCCATCGTGCTTCTTCATCTGCATTGCTTGCTGTTTGGGGTTTTAGGCTGGGTTTCTGTAAAGCACTTTGTGACATCGCCTGATGTAAAAAGGGCTTTATAATTTTTTTTTGATTGATACTTGTACTAACTAGCTTTAGTAAATGTGAAGCTCCAGTTCACTTCCTTGTATTCAGTCTTTCTTATTATATACATTAGTAATAAGAGCTAAGACACTACAATGGCGACAAGGATGATTACCTACATTGTGCATCACGAATGCAGACGGGGCTCGTAGAAAGAGAGGAACATTTCAACCCTGTAGCGCAGCAGCTAGCAACCAGTGATGACGAGGGGAGTGCAGATCAAAGACCCGCAGAGCCGGAGGTAAAGAGAATGGATAGCATCGAGTTTGATAACACGCAAGAAAAGGAGGCAACTTACATTGAACATCTGGAACAGTACTTCATTGGAAACAACATTGTACCAGTGCTGTTGAGTTTGATTGGCCCCAAAACGTACAGTTTGCTAAGAGATCTGACTGCCTCTCTGAAGCCCTCCAATAAAACATTCACAGAGATTGTGGAGATATTGCAAAATCACCTAAACCACTCCTGATCGCGGAACGCTTTCATTTCCACAAGAGACACCAGAATGAGGGGAGGGTGTTAGTTTCTTCAACTCTGCTACATATGTACTGTCTGAGCATTGCCAGTTTGGAGAGAACCTAAATTACACATTAAGGGAAAGATTTGTTTATGGACTGAAACATGAACACATTCAGAAATGTTTGCTCACAGAATCAGATCTCACTTTTGCAAAGGCTGCAAATTGCAAATTGCTGTAGCTATGGAAATCGCGACCAAAGATGCAATTGAGTTGCATAAATACTGTCCTCCTCTCACAAACTTGCCTGCACAAGTTCTCACGCAGTCGACAGCACCCCCGTGTGGCCTACAAATGCAACAGGGATGGTCAGAGCAGAGGACTGCCGTTTCAAAGACAAAATAGAAGGGGGACGTTCAAAGAACATGCAGAGCAAATTACAGTCACAACAGGAAAACTGAGAAAGTGAAAAGGCCTGTGAATGCACTAGCAGAGAACAGTGGCAGTGATTCAGTTGAACAATTCATTGGTACAATGGAGTTAAATACAGTGACTTCTCCCAGCAGTAGCGCAATATCGGTGACACCAGATATCGAAGGCACACCCCTCAAAATGGAGCTGGACACAGGATCTGCAGTGTCTATAATTTCCACAACTGTCTACAATGAGCACTTCAAGGATATCAAGCTGAAGAAAACAAATGTGTTGCTGAAGACCTACTCAGGAGAGACATTGAGCCCAATGGTTGCAAGATAGAGTGAATTATGGGGAGCAAACACAGCAGTTACAGGTGTATGTGGAGCCTGGAACTGACCCCCTATTTGTTCGCAGGGAATGGCTGTCTAAAATAAAGCTGAACTGGTGTGACTTGAAAATGCTCCACACATCCCAGCCTAAAAGGAAAGGCACAAACCAAACACTGGAACACTTGCTGAAGAAATATGCCACCGTTTTCAGTGATCAGATGGCAACAGTAAAAGGCTTCACAGCCAAACTCGTACTGGGAGATGATGCAATCCAAAATTCTGCAAAGCCAGATCTGTTCCATACTCCCTGAGACCAAATGGTGGAAGCGGAAATGGAACGCTTGCAAGATACAGGAATCCTGACGAAAGTGGACAGAAGCGAATGGGCCACGCCCATTGTTCCTATTGTAAGGACAAATGGGTGTGTTAACTGTGAAGGCTTACCTGCAGCTACCGGTTGAAGAGAGGTTCAAACAGTACCTGACAATAAACATACACAAAAGGTATATACAGGTATAACCGCCTGGTTTTTGGCAATGCATCGGCCCAACCATTTGGCAACAAACTATTGACCAGAGTTTGCAAGGAATCCCATGATTCACACAGACAAAGAGCACCTGGCTAACCTGGAAGAGGTCCTGAGAAGACAAAGAGTATGGACTGCAGGCAAAATTACAGAAGTGTGAGTTCCTCAAAGACAAGATTGTCTTCTGTCGACATGAAATTGACTGCAATGGATTGCCCAAAACACAGGACAAAAATCAATGCAGTGGTACAGGTACCACGACCGCAAAATGTGACTGAAGTGAGATCTTTCTCTGGACAGATCAATTACTACAGAAGATTCCTCCCAAACCTTTCAGCAGTACTCCAGCCTCTCAATCAGCTCCTGGAAAATAATAGTACATGTCAGTGGACAGCAGTGTGAAAATGCGTTTAAAACTGCTCATCACAGCTGAACATGTCCAGATGCATTGAAGTTGGTTTGTGATGCGTCCCCTTATGGCTTAGCGACCATCCTTCACACACACTGAAAGATGGGTCAGAGAGGCCAGTGGATTTTGTATCACAAATGTTGAATGATGCAGAGAAAAACTACTCACAAATCGACAAAGAAGCACTGGCGCTAGTGTGGGGCGTCAAGAAATTCCACACCTATATGGCAAGAGTTTCACAATGGTTACGGATCCCCAGCTGTTGATTTTCAGTCAAAAGAAAGGCATTTCGACAATGACAGCAGCCAGGTTACAGCGATACGCTTTGTTCCTTGCCGGTCATATGTATGTCACTGAGTTTATGCAGCCAGCCCTCCACACAAATGCAGATGGATTACACAGACTGTGCTGTACAAGAGAAAGACAAAGGAGTGTGGATGCAGTGGACATTTTTCATACCTCTCAGCTTGAGGCAGTACCTGTCAAATCAAATCAAATTGTATTTGTTGCATGCGGCGAATACAACAGCTTGGGGGTAGAAGCTGTTAAGGAGCCTTTTGGTCCTAGACATGGCGCTCCGGTACCGCTTGTCATGCAGTAGCAGAGAGAATAGTCTATGACTTGGTGACTGGAGGCTTTGACAAGTTTTAGGGCCTTCCTTTAACACAGCCTAGTATATAGTGTAGGTCCTGGATGTCAGGAAGCTTGCCCCCAGTGATGTATTGGGCCGTACGCACTACCCTCTGTAGCACCCTACGGTCAGATGCCAAGCAGTTGCCATACCAGGCAGTGATGCAACCAGTCAGGATGCTCTCGATGGTGCAGCTGTAGAACTTTGAGGATCTGGGGACCCATGCCAAATCTTTTCAGTCTCCTGAGGGGGAAAAGGTGTTGTCTTGCCCTCTTCTCAACTGTCTTGGTGTGTTTGGACCATGATATTTTGTTGGTGATGTGGACACCAAGGAACTTGAAACTCTCGACCCGCTCCACATCAGCCCCGTTGATGTTAAATGGGGGCCTGTTCGGCCCTCCTTTTCCTATAGTGTACGATCAGCTCCTTAGTCTTGCTCACATTGAGGGAGAGGTTGTTGTCCTGGCACCACACTGCCAGGTCTCTGACCTCCTCCCTATAGGCTGTCTCGTCGTTATCGGTTGTGTCGTCAGCAAACTTGATGATGGTGTTGGAGTTGTGCTTGGCCACGCAGTCGTGGGTGAACAGGGAGTACAGGAGGGGACTAAGCACGCACCCCTGAGGGGCCCCAGTGTTGAGGATCAGCGTGGCAGATGTGTTGTTGCCTACCCTTACCACCTGGGGGCGGCCCATCACGAAGTCCAGGATCCAGTTGCAGAGGGAGGTGTTTAGTCGCAGGATCCTTAACTTAGTGATGAGCTTTGTGGGCACTATGGTGTTGAACGCTGAGCTATAGTCAATGAACAGGTTTCTCACATAGGTGTTCCTTTTGTCCAGGTGGGAAAGGGCAGTGTGGAGTGCGAATGAGATTGTGTCATCTGTGGATCTGTTGGGGCGGTATGCAAATTAGAGTGGGTCTAGGGTTTCCAGCATGATTGTGTTGATGTGAGCCATGACCAGCCTTTCAAAGCACTTCATGGCTACCGACGTGAGTGCTACGATAGTACAGGGACACATCCGAGGTGAGGATTTACAGATTTACCCCCGTGAACAACTGTGTCACGGCTGGGGTCCGCCCCTAAATATAGACCCCATGGCTGCGACACACGTTTTCTTTCATTTTTTCCGGCAGACGTCCGTATGGTTTGAGGTTAAAACTTTATGAAGTTCACTTGGTAAGTCGCTGGTTAGTGTACTGTAATATCTTGCGTTGAAGTGTACTCACTGGCTGTTTGCAGCCTGGAGCAGCTGTGGCCAGCCTCTCCTCTCAAGTGTTCCACTTGCTGCGCGCTGTTGATCAGTATCTTCCGCCCATGGTTTGTCGTACTTGCTTTTGTTTCGTTAGCGTTACACTACGACTCTGTGTGCATCCATTAGTATGGTGGCTCTTGCTGGCAAAAACTGTAATTTACCTTACACAACTTGTCGACTGGCTTGTTCTATGTGTGTGTTGTGAATTGCTTTAACACGCTGCTCCAATACCTGCAGTCTCGCTTGGATGAGGGCTTGGCAACCTCTACACTGAGAGGATATTTGGCTGCCATATCTGCCTGCCATGTGGGGTGGATGGACAGGCCAGTGGGGCGCCATCCCTTGGTCTCCAGTTTTATGAAGGGGGTTCGTCGCCTGCGTGTAGCTAGGACAAACTCAATAGCGAGCTGGGATCTGGATGCGGTCTTGGCAGCTTCGGCAAAGCCGCCTTTCGAACCGTTGGAATTTTCCTCCCTGAAATACCTCTCTATGAAGGTGGCTTTCTTGGTAGCTATTACTTCATGAAGAGGGTGGGTGAGCACCATGCTCTTTCGGTAAGTTCTGAGTGCTACCGGATGGACCCCGGTGGGAGGAGCATATCTCTCCGCACCAACCCTTCATTCCGAAGGTTCTGTCAGACAGGCATGTGAACATCCCTTTTATCCTGACTGCTTACGACCCCCCGGCAGTGAGGGGGAGTCTGGGCCTCCCTACGGGCATGTTGTGCCCTGTGAGGGCACTGGCTGCCTTTGTGGAGCAGACACGGTCAGTGAGAACAACAGACCAGCTCTTTGTCTGCTATGGTGAGAGAGTCCTGAGGGCTGGGTTATCAAAGCAGAGGCTCTCTCACTGGATCGTGGACACGATTAAGACAGCATACTGCCTGGCAGGCAGGCCAGTGCTGGGATCTGTGGGGGCACATTCAACACGAGGTGTGGCTGCGCTCTGGGCTCTATTGAGAGCCGACTGGCATAGCACCTCGCTGATATCTGTGCTAGGCTTCCTCTTGCGGCCAGCTAGGCTTCCTCTTGCTCCTTTGCCAGGTACTATCGGATAAATGTGGCACCTCCCTCTGCGGTTGGTTCAGCGGCCCTGGGCGTCGCTGGGACCCGTTCCTCATTGACGGACCCTGCATCTCGGTCCCGCGCTGGGACTTCGCCGCTGGCTGGCCAGGTCCCTCTAGCACCGACTAAATCTGGTACGGGTATACCAATATATTGGAGTGATCCAATATAGTGAAACATAACAAAAGTTACGTATGTGAGCTATATGGATCACTACAATTCTCTACGGTGCTAGAGGCTCCTCAAAAAGTATGTAGAGAACGTGTGTGGCGGCCATGGGGTCTATACATAGGGGCGGACCGCAGCCGTGACAGGTGTACACGGGAGTAAATCTGTAAATCCTCACCTCGGATGTATCCCTCTGCCATGGAGTGACACCAATATATTGGAGTGAACCATATAGCTCACATAACCGTGGTTTCATATGTAACCTTTGATGTTTGATGTGGGGATTGAGAGTCATCATACCCCAGAAATACAAACATCAGCTTTTGCAGCAACTACATGAAAGGCATGTTGTAATTGTCAAAATGAATCTCCTCGCGAGGAGCCACTTCTGGTGGCCCGGGCTGGATCAACAGATAGAAAACATGGCAAAGAACTGTTGCGGATGTTTGGAAACTCTTCACATGCCTGCTCCTGCCCCAGTCCACTTATGGGAATAGCACATTGCAGAGAATTCATGTGGACGCCGGCCCCTTTGAAAAGCTTCTGGTTATAGTTGATGCCAATTCCAAATGGACAGAGGTGTTTTGCACTGACTCCTCCACCTCAGCTCAGATTATAGTGTCTCAGAACAACTTTTACTCGCTTCGGATTGGCTCTGCAGCTGGCAAGCGACAAAGTGCAAGCTTTTGTAAGTGAGTTTTCAAGATTCATGTCAGCCGGGAGCGCCATCTCCGAACAGTACAGGAAGTGATGGTGCGAGATTACAGAAGGGGAAGGAAATGGACAAGAGGGACCGTACACGCACAAACGGGACCCAGAACTTACCAGGTTCAAGTGAGCCCAGACATAATGTGGCGGCGTCACATTAACCAAATGCATTCCACGGAAAACAGCACAACAATCGAGAGAGAACAGGCACAGAGAGCTCCTGGGAGAGACACACAGGGAACTGTAGAGGACGGTGGGGCAGTAAAGAGACCCTAGGCTGAAAGAAGGGAAAGTGTGGATGAAGGTGCTGCTATAGCAGAAACTATTATGGACCAAGCACACACTGCAGATGTGCAGGAGACTCCAGACAATCCAAGGCGATACTCAGAACGAAGACACCAGACAGACTGGACTTATAAACAAACAAACACAAACAAAAATGAACTGTTCAAGTTCATATCAAAAGATGCAAAATAACTACAACAAGTTCTGGAAAATGTTTCAGTTGTGGTTTGGTAGAAGTAACTCTGATTGTATAAGAGAAGGAATGTCATCTTCTGTTAATTACTGATATCTCCTTTAAGAACAGAGCACCGTACTTGCACTAACTAGCTTTAGCAAATGTGAAGCTCCAGTTCACTTCCTTGTATTGGAGACTTTCTTATTATATCCATTAGTAATAAGAGCTACGACACTACAAAATGGTTGGGTCACGAGAATCTTCAGATATCAAAATGGGGTCATGTTTCAAAAAAGTCTAGGAACCCCTCCATAGGTCAGTGTGGTCAGTAAAAGGGAGATGAAGGCAGCTAGCTACAGTACTCACCATCAGCACAGCGAAGTTAGTGGTGTGATTACAGAAACATCGCAGGCCGTCTTCTGAGTGGTTGGCTTTGGAGCAGCCAAAGGTGCTCCAGTCTTTCAACGTGTAGTTCCATGACACGCAGGCAAAGTCATGGAGGGAGACGTTGGGGACAACCTGAGAACAGAAACAAACTCACTGTAAATCCTTCAGTAAAAGACATGCATTCACAGTTCTCATCTTTTTTTAAATCTAAGTCAATTGTGAAGTCTAACAGGTTTAAGTAAATGTGGGAAAGAAGAAATACCAATTATGATAGATTGTATTATGTACAAGACTGTAGCAGATGTAGCAGATGTAGCGGATAAGCATCAATGGAGAACTTCGATCAGGGGTGTCAAACATGTGACTTAGATAATGAATAACTGTGTGTTTATTGATTCCATCAGAAATCTTACTGTGGGCTTGAAGAGCATCTCAACATGTAACCCAGACACCTGTCCCGGGTTAGCAGAGATGACCCTTCTGCTGGTCCCTGAAGAAGCTCTGAAAGCCCTGGACCTGAAGAACCGGTCGTTTTGGTAGAGTACAAAACCAATGGAGTGGTTTGTGTTTTTACTACGTAAAACTGAGTGGAGTGAGAGAGAGGGGAGAGAGGGAGGGAGAAAGAGAGATTGTTGTTCATATCAGGACTTCATATACATGAGTAGCTTGACCTTGCCTTGAGGGCTTATCTCGATAGTGACTCTAAATCTAAACGTTTGGAGACGACAAAGAGCAGTAAGCTCTCTTGGTGAAAGCGGTACAAGGAAATTGAAGCTTGAGTTTATACACTATGTTTGCATACCAACATTGGCTCACCTGGTGGGAATTCTATGACAATCTGGACATCAGTAGCACCTCCTTTGTCAGCTATCAGTTCAGAGGTATTAGTGTTGAGATGAATTCTGTTGGCCACAAAATTACCAGATCTTCCTGGAGAAGGAGATTCATTTGATTTAGCAATTTAAAGCAGAACAATATATTGTTACTTCTGTACCACAGAAGGTGGGTGGCACATTACTTTGGGAGGACGGGCTCATGGAAACGGCTGAAGCAGAATAAGTGGAATTGTATCAAATACATCAATGTGTTTTATGCCATTCCATTCGCTCCGTTCCAGCCATTAATATGAGCCATCTTCAGCCACCACAGTTCTGTAGTACAACAAATCAAATCCATACCAAACCTTACTGACCAACAGAAGAGAAACATTAGAAAAATTAGAAGTTTTACCCAGTCTGTCAACACAGATATAAACTATCACTTTAAATGCCAGTATGTAGGTTCACTAGCAGTCTCACTCACCAGTCAGAGCAGTAAACTGGATCCCTACTGAGTCACTTGGTACTTGGACAGACTGGACTACCAGGTTGGGCTGAACCACCAAGGACACATTATTGTGCTGGTCCAGGGAAAACTTCTCCAGGGTCTCTGTGAGGCTGGGAGAGAAACACAGAAAAACATTAGTTTACATGCACCATGCAGACACGCAGAGGCACACGTACACACATAAACTCAAGCATATACAGAAATACACACCACCCTGCATGCACGCTCACACACACACACACACACACACACACACACACACACACACACACACACACACACACACACACGCACTCCAGTACTTTTGGACAGCGTCTCTCTCCTGTGTACTCTCCTCACTGGCATTCAACAGCTGACTGATGGTAGTTACAGCTGCCACTGCGATGTCCTGCAACATAATCAAAACCAGGGGATGACCCTCAAGTGTTCAAATCACTGCAGTAACAACCTCACGTTTCTCTCCAGAACATGTCATAGTTCAAGACTTGATTTCAAAACATGTTATACCTCTGTGATATGTGCAGACTGAAGCAGTGTGTTAGCTATCTGAGCTGCTGTGGTGATGTTGTCAGCTGACAGCCGCCCTGGTTGGGAGGTCAGGATCTGAGTACTGAAGGCTAACTGTAGTAAATCACCTGAACTGCTGGAGATCTGAATAGAGAGAGACAAGGATTTATATTTTATTTTAGTATTGTTTTTCAACAGAACATTTTATAAGTGGCAGCAACATGCTGAACTGTGAGTACATTTGGATATTAAATTGCCAGTACTAACTAAACTCAGCAAAAAAATAAACAGCCTCTCACTGTCAACTGCGTTTATTTTCAGCAAACTTAACATGTGTAAATATTTGTATGAACATAACAAGATTTAACAACTGAGACATAAATTGAACAAGTTCCACAGACATGTGACTAACAGAAATTGAATAATGTGTCCCTGGACAAAGGGGAGGTCAAAATCAAAAGTAACAGTCAGTATCTGGTGTGGCAACCAGCTGCATTAAGTACTGCAGTGCATCTCCTCCTCATGGACTGCACGAGATTTGCTAGTTCTTGCTGTGAGATGTTACCCCACTCTTCCACAAAGGCACGCAAGTTCCCGGACATTTCTGGGGGGAATGGCCCTAGCCCTCACCCTCCAATCTAACAGGTCCCAGACTCTCAATGGGATTGAGATCCGGGCTCTTCGCTGGCCATGGCAGAACACTGACATTCCTGTCTTGCAGGAAATCACGCACAGAATGAGCATTATGGCTGGTGGCATTGTCATGCTGGAGGGTCATGTCAGGATGAGACTTCAGGAAGGGTACCACATGAGGGAGGAGGATGTCTTCCCTGTAACGCACAGCATTGAGATTGCCTGCAATGACACACCGCCCCAGACCATGACGGACCCTCCACCTCCAAATCGATCCCACTCCAGAGTACAGGCCTCGGTGTAATGCTCATTCCTTCGACGATAAACGCAAATCCGACCATCACCTCTGGTGAGACAAAACCGTGACTCGTCAGTGAAAAGCACTTTTTGCCAGTCCTGTCTGGTCCAGCGATGGTGGGTTTGTGCCCATAGGCGACGTTGTTGCCGGTGATGCCTTACAACAGGCCTACAAGCCCTCAGTCCAGCCTCTCTCAGCCTATTGCGGACAGTCTGAGCACTGATGGAGGAATTGTGCGTTCCTGGTGTAACTCAGGCAGTTGTTGTTGCCATCCTGTACCTGTCCCGCAGGTGTGATGTTCGGATATACCGATCCTGTGCAGGTGTTGTTACACGTGGTCTGCCATTGCGAGGACGATCAGCTATCTGTCCTGTCTCCCTGTAGCGCTGTCTTAGGTGTCTCACAGTACGGACATTGCAATTTATTGCCTTGGCCACATCTGCAGTCCTCATGCCTCCTTGCAGCATGCCTAAGGCACGTTCACGCAGATGAGCAGGGACCCTGGGCATCTTTCTTTTGGTGTTTTTCAGTCAGTAGAAAGGCCTCTTTAGTGTCCTAAGTTTTCATAACTGTGACCTTAATTGCCTACCGTCTGTAAGCTGTTAGTGTCTTAACGACCGTTCCACAGGTGCATGTTCATGAATTGTTTATGGTTCATTGAACAAGCATGGGAAACAGTGTTTAAACCCTTTACATTGAAGATCTGTGAAGTTATTTGGATTTTTACGAATTATCTTTGGAAGACAGGATCCTGAAAAAGGGATGTTTCTTTTTTTGCTGAGTTTATGTGGCTCAGTTGGTAGAGAATGGCACTGGCAACGCCAGGGTTGTGGGTTCGATTCCCACAGGGGACAAGTATGAAAATGTATGCCCTCACTACTATAAGTCACTCTGGATAAGAGCGTCTACTAAATGTAAAAATAAAATGTTACGTAAAACACAAGAAATAAAAAAATTATGTTTCTCATCAACTGTTAAGCAGAATAAAGGAACAGAATAGATGATCTGAAGGTAAGAGCCAGTTGTTACTGATCTTCAGACTGTAAGATCCACTCCTCATAATGATGACTGTAACTGACCTGAAGAACGCTAAATCAAGACTAGTCATAAATCAAGATAATAAAAAAATATACCTTGACTTACATTTCCTTGAATGTCACTGAGGGTTAATTCACACTGCAGCTCGTGAGGAGGGCCAAACATCGGAGATCCAGTGTCATTCAAACATCTTGCTGAGGCTTTTGGTAAACCAGCTGGAGGAACCAAGATAAAAACATACTCAAGATTTTGTGTTACCTATTACAACATTAATTAGGACTGTAAAAGACGAATACATTTTTGTCATTTCAGGTGAATAAAAGTAACATACCACTGGTTGTCTTCTCATCACACAATTTTTCTGAATAAGCAGACCAGCCAACCGTTGTTCTTGGGAAGGAAAAATCACCAATGATGGTGGAATTGCAGAAATTCCCTATCGAAGTAAAATACATTTCAACATGGACCAAATGTATGACTGCAAACGTGAAGTATACATTCTGAATAATGTAATAATGTTGTGGACTGTGAATGTGAAATCTAGGGTTAGGTATAGTAGTGGAGTGGTGTGTACTGTGAATCAGAGATCCAGGGTTAGGTATAGTAGTATAGTGGTGTGTACTGTGAATCAGAGATCCAGGGTTAGGTATAGTAGTGGAGTGGTGTGTACTGTGAATGTGAGATCCAGGGTTAGGTATAGTAGTGGAGTGGTGTGTAATGTGAATGTGAGATCCAGGGTTAGGTATAGTAGTGTAGTGGTGTGTACTGTGAATGTGAGATCCAGGGTTAGGTATAGTAGTGTAGTGGTGTGTACTGTGAATGTGAGATCCAGGGTTAGGTATAGTAGTGGAGTGGTGTGTACTGTGAATGTGAGATCCAGGGTTAGGTGTAGTATTGTAGTGGTGTGTACTGTGAATATGAGATCCAGGGTTAGGTATAGTATTGTAGTGGTGTGTACTGTGAATGTGAGATCCAGGGTTAGGAGTAGTATTGTAGTTGTGTGTACTATGAATGGTAGTTCCAGGGTTAGGTATAGTAGTGTAGTGGTGTGGAGTGGAGTCTGATTGGTAGATCCAGGGTTAGGTATAGTAGTGTAGTATTGTGCAGGAGTCTGAATGGTAGATCCAGGGTTAGGTATAGTAGTGTAGTATTGTAGAGGAGTCTGAATGGTAAATCCAGGGTTAGGTATAGTAGTGTAGTATTGTGGAGGAGTCTGAATGGTAGATCCAGGGTTAGGTGTAGTAGTGTAGTATTGTGGAGGAGTCTGATTGGTAGATCCAGGGTTAGGTATAGTAGTGTAGTATTGTGCAGGAGTCTGATTGGTAGATCCAGGGTTAGGTATAGTAGTGTAGTATTGTGCAGGAGTCTGATTGGTAGATCCAGGGTTAGGTATAGTAGTGTAGTATTGTGCAGGAGTCTGATTGGTAGATCCAGGGTTAGGTATAGTAGTGTAGTATTGTGGAGGAGTCTGAATGGTAGATCCAGGGTTAGGTATAGTAGTGTAGTATTGTGCAGGAGTCTGAATGGTAGATCCAGGGTTAGGTATAGTAGTGTAGTATTGTGGAGGAGTCTGAATGGTAGATCCAGGGTTAGGTATAGTAGTGTAGTATTGTGCAGGAGTCTGAATGGTAGAGCCAGGGTTAGGTGTAGTAGTGTAGTATTGTGGAGGAGTCTGAATGGTAGATCCAGGGTTAGGTATAGTGTAAGTGTGAGGATTTACCCTCTGAACAGGTCTCTCCGGTCCACTCATCAGGACAGATACAGACTCCACTCTGCAGCTCACCACCATTGATACAGACCAGAGGAGGGGTTGTGGTGGTAGAGGTGGAGATGGTGGTGGTGTTAGACGTGGTGGTAGAGGTGGTGTTAGAGATGATAGGAGAGGTGGTGGTGTTAGACATGGTGGTAAAGATGGTAGGAGAGGTGGTGGTGGTGTTAGAGATGGTAGGAGAGGTGGTGGTGGTGGTGCTAGAGGTGGTGGGGAGACTGATACTGGTGACAGGGATAGAGGTAGGGTAACCAGTAGTTGGAAGAACAGTAGTATTTATGTAACCAGTAGCTGGAGGATCAGTAGTAGTTAGGTAACCAGTAGTTGGATGACCAGTAGTTGGAGTGTCGGTAGTTGGAGTGGCACTAGCTGAAGAGTCAGGCGTTAAAGGGGCAGTAGTATTTGAGGTAGTTATGTCAATGATGGTTGGAATGGCAGATGACATGGTGAGATTCCCCTGTGATAAAGAGACTTTAAAAAAGATAATTAACTCAGTAAACCACATAAACAAGGATACATAGTGTCAGTTGCTATAAACATGCTATAAAGATGATCCATGCTGTTCCAGTTTCATTGTGTCTGCATCAGTGTAGAAATGTTTCCTACTGTACTTTATGAGAGAAAGAAGTCATTGTCACTGCCAATAAACGGTAGGCAGTTGATAGCAAAGGCTACTCTGTTATCAACTGTATCTGAGACCTGACAGTAGTCTATTCACAGTATGTAAACAATGTCTTAACAGTAAATCGAAAATGTTTGGATTAAAATAAAGTCTGAAACAATGTCTTCATTGATGCTATTGTATCCCTCACAGCAAACAGACAAAACCTAAATCGCTAATTTCCTATAAATCGAACTTTAAAATTAAATAAACCAAACTGTAAAAACAGTAAGGTTATATATGGGTAATAATCAATTGATAAGTTAAATGCATCATACATTTTTGCACATCTGAATTGAAAGCAATTTTCCAACATAATTCTCAATCACAGAAGACTCTTAACAACAGCATCATACTCGGAGTATACCAAACATTAGGAACACCTTCCTGGTATTGAGTTGCACCTTCACACACTTTCGCCCTCAGAACAGCCTCAACTCGTCAGGACTTGGACTCTACAAGGTGTCGAAAGGGATGCTGGCCCATTTTGACTCCAATGCTTCCCACAGTTGTGTCAAGTTTGCTGGATGTCCTTTGGGTGGTGAACCCTTCTTGATACACACAGGAAATTGTTGAGCATGACAAACCCAGCAGCGTTGCAGTTCTTGAACAAAAACGGTGGGCCTGGCACCTATTTCCATACCTGTTCAAAGGGACTTAAATCTTTTGTCTTGCCCATTCACCCACTGAATGGAACACATACACAATCCATGTCTCAATTGTCTCAAGGCTTTAAAATCCTTCTTTAACCTGTCTCCCCCCCTTCATCTACATTGATTGAAGTAAATTTAACAAGTGACATGAATAAAGCATCATAGCTTTCACCTGGATTCACCTGGCCAAACTGTCATGGAAAGAGCAGGTGTTCTTAATGTTTTGTACACTCAGTGTAGTCTGAACATCTTAAATCACCCTGAATGAATCGAATATAGAGCAAGTCTTACCTGTAGCAAAGACAGCCATAATCCATAGCTCCTTCATCTCTGCTGTTTCCAGGCATGCAGTGTCAGCAGACTGCACATTATTAGGATGTCTGTTGTTCTAATGCTGTGCTGCTCTCCAACTGTCACAGAGACTGTAGTAACATGCAGATACCAGTTAATGATTTACTATTGAAATTAAGGGGGAAGTACTGTACATTGGCTCCAGCACAACCCACATTGTCAACAGGATCAGTAAAGACACACACAAATAAGTCAGCTATGTGACAGGATGAATACAATGGACCAGTCAACCAATAGCATTACCCTTCTCTATGCAAAACATTCTTGGTTGCAGCAGGGAAGGTACAGTACAGTTCATGTTTTGGTAAACAGAACATATTTTTTTCCACTAGATCAGGTGTAATTAGATCTCCTGATTATAGTTGAAGAATAAAACAAAGTAATGGAAGTGTCTTGGAGGTCTGGATTAGAATGTGAGGACACTAGAGGGTAGACTTCTCTAGAACAGGGTTTCCCAAACTCAGTCCTGGGGCCCTCCTGGGTGAATGTTTTGTTTTTTGCCCAAGCACTACACAGTAAATTAACATAACCAACTCATCAAGATTTGATTATTTGAATCAAACGACATTGAAATGACTTAAACCACATCAAAACTGTGATCAAATTATAATGGACCTACATGTATAGTCACTTCACTCTGTCTAGCTTGATAAAAGTAATCGAAACAAAAGCTAGACAGTCAGGGAGCCTGGAATATTCCAAAATCGATGGATAGAGGAAGAGTTTGAGCAAATGTTGACTGCGAGGAAGTACTGTATCTAAATGGGGGTCATCGCTGTTGGGTCACCTGACAGGTACTCGCCACCCTGAGTATTCTGGGAGCTGGATGGTACCGTAATCGCTACTCCTTCTTCCTCCTTCAAGGAACTCAGAACCAGAATCCCCTTTATTCACCAAATAATTTTGCATGTACAGGAATCTGACTCTGTGAAATGGTGCTGCCACAATAAACAGAATATACAGACAATAAACAAACAGATTATATACGGACAATATATATATACATATACACACAGTACCAGTCAAATAAACATATATACTGTATATAGACACATAATTAATTTAGCCTATAGACCAGGCAAAAAAAAAAAAGGACAGACTACACAATAACCACCAGGCTAAAAACTACAGACTACACAATAACCACCAGGCTAAAAACTACAGACTACACAATAACCACCAGGCTAAAAACTACAGACTACACTATAAATACCAGGATAAAAACTACAGACTACACTATAAACACCAGAATAAAATCTACAGACTACACTATAAACACCAGGATAAAAACTACAGACTACACTATAAACACCAGGATAAAAACTACAGACTACACTATAAACACCAAGATAAAAACTACAGACTACACTATAACCACCAGGATAAAAACTACAGACTACACTATAAACACCAGGATAACAACTACAGACTACACAATAACCACCAGGATAAAAACTACAGACTACACTATAAACACCAGGATAAAAACTACAGACTACACTATAAACACCAGGATAAAAACTACAGACTACACTATAAACACCAGGATAAAAACTACAGACTACACTATAAACACCAGGATAAAAACTACAGACTACACTATAAACACCAGGATAAAAACTACAGACTACACTATAAACACCAGAATAAAATCTACAGACTACACTATAAACACCAGGATAAAAACTACAGACTACACTATAAACACCAGGATAAAAACTACAGACTACACTATAAACACCAGGATAACAACTACAGACTACACAATAACCACCAGGATAAAAACTACAAACTACACTATAAACACCAGGATGAAAACTACAGACTACACTATAAACACCAGGAATAAACTACAGACTACACTATAAACACCAGGATAAAAACTACAGACTACACTCTAAATACCAGGATAAAAACTACAGACTACACTATAAACTAAGACGAAGGAGTTGATTGTGGACTACAGGAAAAGGAGGACCTGAGCACACCCCCATTATCATCGACGGGGCTGAAGTGGAGCAGGTTGAGAGCTTCAAATTCCTTGGTGTCCACATCACCAACAAACTAGAATGGTCCAAACACATCAAGACAGTCGTGAAGAGGGCACGACAAAGCCTATTCTCCCTCAGGAAACTAAAAAGATTTGGCATGGGTCCTGAGATCCTCAAAAGGTTCTACAGCTGCAACATCGAGAGCATCCTGACTGGTTGCATCACTACCTGGTACGGCAATTGCTCGGCCTCCGACCACAAGGCACTATAGAGTGTAGTGCGTACGGCCCAGTACATCACTGGGGAATAAGCTGCCTGCCATCCAGGACCTCTACACCAGGCAGTGTCAGAGGAAGGGCCTAAAAATTGTCAAAGACCCCAGCCACCCCAGTCATAGACTGTTCTCTCTACTACCGCATGGCAAGCGGTACTGGAGTGCCAAGTCTAGGACAAAAAGGCTTCTCAACAGTTTTACCCCCAAGCCATAAGACTCCTGAACAGGTAAACAAATGGCTACCCGGACTATTTGCATTGTGTGCCCCCCCCCCAACCCCTCTTTTACGCTGCTGCTACTCTCTGTTTATCTTGTATGCATAGTCACTTTAACTATACATTCATGTACATACTACCTCAATTGGCCTGACCAACCAGTGCTCCCGCACATTGGCTAACCGGGCTATCTGCATTGTGTCCCGCCACCTTCTGCCAACCCCTCTTTTACGCTACTGCTACTCTCTGTTCATCAGAAATGCATAGTCACTTTAACCATATCTACACGTACATACTACCTCAATCAGCCCGACTAACCGGTGTCTGTATGTAGCCTCGCTACTGTTATTTGTCACTGTCTTTTTACTGTTGTTTTTATTTCTTTACTTACCTATTGTTCACCTAATACCTTTTTTGCACTGTTGGTTAGAGCCTGTAAGTAAGCATTTCACTGTAAGGTCTACACCTGTTGTATTCGGGACACATGACAAATAAACTTTGATTTGATTTGAAACACCAGGCTGGCAGCAAGCCATCAACTGAGAGGTCAAGTTAATGAGTTAGTGGGACTATGTGACAGACAAAACAGGATGCCAGTGATTTGAATAATGTGGTATAAAGTAAACATGGTGGGTGGCATGAGTAAACAAGAAACCTTTCAACACAATGGATCGTTCTTTTAGTTTTTTACAACTTTTAAAATTGCTGTTTGCCATTGTTAAAAGCATGCAATACAAACATTGATAGGGAAATGCTTTTACAGTATTAGTTATAACATTTTATACAGCAATTGCCCCAATTGGTAGTACAGTACAGTTCATTTGAGAGATATCATCAGCTCCAGCTCGTGGCTTCAGCCAATCAGACTGTCCCCATGCACCCCACACTCTGCCCATGCACTGATCATGCATCCTGTGATTGGTCAGATGCTCCTAGCTAGCCCAACACTGGCCAGTCTGTTCCATTGCATGCTCTCTCAAGCGTCAGTATTAACCGCAAGATAACACACATAGACTTGATAAAAGCAAATGAGATGTTTATGCAAATATGTTTCTAGTACAAGAGGGTGCTGTCCGTATGTAGCAGATGTGTTCTGTCCTGATGAGGCGGGTGTGTCCTGTCCTGATGGGGCGGGTGTGTCCTGTCCTGATGGGGCGGGTGTGTCCTGTCCTGATGGGGCGGGTGTGTCCTGTCCTGATGGGGCGGGTGTGTCCTGTCCTGATGGGGCAGGTGTGTTCTGTCCTGATGGGGCAGCTGTTTTCTGTCCTGAGGGAGCGGGTGTGTTCTGTCCTGATGCAGCGGGTGTGTTCTGTCCTGATGGGGCGGGTGGGATCTGTCCTGATGGGGCGGGTGTGTTCTGTCCTGATGGGGCGGGTGTGTTCTGTCCTGATGGGGCGGGTGTGTCCTGTCCTGATGGGGCGGGTGTGTCCTGTCCTGATGGGGCGGGTGTGTCCTGTCCTGATGGGGCGGGTGTGTCCTGTCCTGATGGGGCGGGTGTGTCCTGTCCTGATGGGGCGGGTGTGTCCTGTCCTGATGGGGCGGGTGTGTTCTGTCCTGATGGGGCGGGTGTGTTCTGTCCTGATGGGGCGGGTGTGTCCTGTCCTGAGGGAGCGGGTGTGTCCTGTCCTGATGGGGCGGGTGTGTTCTGTCCTAATGCAGCAGGTGTGTTCTGTCCTGATGGGGCGGGTGTGTTCTGTCCTGATGGGGCGGGTGTGTCCTGTCCTGATGGGGCGGGTGTGTTCTGTCCTGATGGGGCAGGTGTGTTCTGTCCTGATGGGGCAGCTGTTTTCTGTCCTGAGGGAGCGGGTGTGTTCTGTCCTGATGCAGCGGGTGTGTTCTGTCCTGATGGGGCGGGTGGGATCTGTCCTGATGGGGCGGGTGTGTTCTGTCCTGATGGGGCGGGTGTGTCCTGTCCTGATGGGGCGGGTGTGTTCTGTCCTGATGGGGCAGGTGTGTTCTGTCCTGAGGGAGCGGGTGTGTTCTGTCCTGAGGGAGCGGGTGTGTTCTGTCCTGATGCAGCAGATGTGTTCTGTCCTGATGGGGCGTGTGTGTTCTGTCCTGATGGGGCGGGTGGGTTCTGTCCTGATGGAGCAGGTGTATTCCGTCCTGATGGAGCAGGTGTGTTCTGTCCTGATGGAGCTGGTGCATCGATCCATCCTGATGGGGCGGGTGGGTTCTGTCCTGATGGGGCGGGTGGGTTCTGTTCTGATGGAGCTGGTGCGTTGTCCTGATGGAGCAGGTGTATTCTGTCCTGATGCAGCAGGTGTGTTCTGTCCTGATGCAGCAGGTGTGTTCTGTCCTGATGCAGCAGGTGTGTTCTGTCCTGATGGGGCGTGTGTGTTCTGTCCTGATGGGGCGGGTGGGTTCTGTCCTGATGGAGCAGGTGTATTCTGTCCTGATGGAGCAGGTGTATTCCGTCCTGATGGGGCTGGTGCATCGATCCATCCTGATGGAGCTGGTGCGTTGTCCTGATGGAGCTGGTGTGTTCTGTCCTGATGGGGCGTGTGTGTTCTGTCCTGATGGGGCGGGTGGGTTCTGTCCTGATGGGGCTGGTGCATCGATCCATCCTGATGGGGTGCTTGCATTCCATTCATACGGGTGTCTGCTATGTTAAAATATGGCAGAGCAATGCCACGCCACTCACCAACTGTGCAGTCCTTCTTGGTCGTTTAAGTGGCCCAGCGTTGTCTTTATTCATCTTTCTTCTCCATCGGCTTCCAGGCTCTGGTCTTGTCACTTGTCATTCCAATATTATTCAATAGAGATACAACTAATTACGGCTAGCCCAGTGCCACAACTCACACAATTATCATCAAGATACGTAGGCCTAATACATCTTATAAAGATTCAAGATGCAATACTAATATGCATTACCAAATAGAATGTTGTCCCTTATATACAGTACACACATATGCTGAAATACTAAGGCTACCAGCTAGGCAACGTTATATTGTAATTCAATATGCATGGGGGTCTCGACTGAAGTATATTATGTGATAAACTTGCATTACTAATACAAAAAGATAACGCTATTTTACTTAGTTAGCTCTTGCAAACACTGACGCAACTTTTCCCTGTGAGTTTGTACAAGCTCCCTGGCAAAACCATATAACGTGTATTTGCTCCCTGGCAACTACCTGATCAACCCTGTTTTGCGTTTATTTCAAAGAACATATAACTCATTGGACGACCTTACTTGAATTGTGATTGGACGCCAGTCAAAGACCCAGGTGAAAGACGGTTGGAATTAAGATTGAGGTCATTGCTTTGCTGATGCTGAGTGATCCACGCGGATCCTTGCCACAGATAGTTTGAATTTGCTAAGAAGATAAGAATCATAATCAACTGAATACACTGTGAACGATTACATTCTCGTACCCCAAGGTGAAATAATAACATATGTAATATATCATTTCCAGGGCTATATCAAAATGGGAAATGATAGCGTGCTGTTGTATTTCTGAGCAGCGAGCTGCATGTAGCTACATTAATATAGCTACAACCGGGTTAGCAGCTGAGAATCATTTTTCTCCATAGAGACAAAGGTTTTCCACAAAGAAAGTGCAGGATATGTCTCCAGAATTGGACCCAAATGAGCATTCTGGTAAGTACTGCACTAATCTGAAATCATATGAAGGTTTGCTACCTGTAGGATAAGCACCAGGAGAATATAATGATGTGCAAATATGTGTTTATTTTCACGTGTCTCAACCAGTGATCTTTTGAGTGACATAAGGCTTTAACATTTTCTCTCCCTCTTTTCAATTTCTCCTTCAGGACATTTTGCTTTTGTGAGGTTTGAGAATGGATGCACTGCAAAAATCTTCCAAACATCTGATATTCTAGGTGAAGAGGAAGTTCCTATCAGACAGCTGCAAGATCTTAGGTCAGGAGTAACCATTCTAACCAAGTGGTCAGACGGCAGATTTTATAAGGCCACTGTTGAATACATTGGGCAGCCAGACCAGATTTTTCTTTCAAGATTTTTCTTTCTTTCAGAAGTTTGAAAGAAAAACAATGACAGATTCTTAGAAATGGACAAGTAAGAAAAGGGCTGTCCACCTCAACCAACAGTACGTCAGTCGCCCACATCTGAACATTTAAGCTCACAGTGTTCAAGTGACACTAATAATTGAGGAGCCCACTGTCTGAACACGGTGAAGATGTCAGATCAATACCTACTCTGTGCAGACAAAACACAGCCTGTCCATCTCTATGGTGGCAATGCACCCACCCTGGTGAGACAGCATCAACCAGCCCCAATTGAACAGCACGCACCAGCCCCAGTTGGACAGCATTCCCCAACCCCTATGAGACAGCACACACCCACCCTGGTGAGACAGCATCCACCCTGTTGAGATAGCATCCACCAGCAGTGCAGGGACAGCTTTCCCTAGCCCCTGTGGGACAGCACGCACCAGCCCCCACTGGATGGAATGCACCATTCCCAGTGGGAAAGCACGCACCAGCCCTCACTGGATGGAACGCACCAGCCTCAGTGGGACAGCACGCACCAGCCCTCACTGGATGGAACGCACCAGCCATAGTGGGACAGCATGCACAAGCCCTCACTGGATGGATTCACCAGTCCCAGTGGGACATAACGCACCAGTCTCAGTGGGAAAGCACGCACCAGCCCTCACTGGATGGAACGCACCAGCCTCAGTGGGACAGCACGCACCAGCCCTCACTGGATGGAACGCACCAGCCATAGTGGGACAGCATGCACAAGCCCTCACTGGATGGATTCACCAGTCCCAGTGGGACATAACGCACCAGTCTCAGTGGGAAAGCACGCACCAGCCCTCACTGGATGGAACGCACCAGCCTCAGTGGGACAGCACGCACCAGCCCCAGTGGGACAGCATGCACAAGCCCTCACTGGATGGAACGCACCAGTCCCAGTGGGACATAACGCACCAGTCTCAGTGGGAAAGCACGCACCAGCCCTCACTGGATGGAACGCACCAGCCTCAGTGGGACATAACGCACCAGTCTCAGTGGGAAAGCACGCACCAGCCCTCACTGGATGGAACGCACCAGCCTCAGTGGGACATAACGCACCAGTCTCAGTGGGAAAGCACGCACCAGCCCTCACTGGATGGAACGCACCAGCCTCAGTGGGACATAACGCACCAGTCTCAGTGGGAAAGCACGCACCAGCCCTCACTGGATGGAACGCACCAGTCCCAGTGGGACATAACGCACCAGTCTCAGTGGGAAAGCACGCACCAGCCCCAGTGGGACAGCATGCACAAGCCCTCACTGGATGGAATTCACCAGTCCCAGTGGGAAAGCACGCACCAGCCCTCACTGGATGGAACGCACCAGCCTCAGTGGGACAGCACGCACCAGTCCCAGTGGGACAGCACGCCCCAGCCCTCACTGGATGGAACGCACCAGCCTCAGTGGGATAGCACGCACTAGCCCGAGTGGGACAGCATGCACAAGCCCTCACTGGATGGAATTCACCAGACCCAGTGGGACAGCACATACCAGCTCCAGTGGGACAGCACGCACCAGCCCTCACTGGATGGAACGCACCAGCCTCAGTGGGACAGCACATACCAGCTCCAGTGGGACAGCACGCACCAGCCGCACGGCAGCTATGTGATGGTTGCAGGGATGAGGTTGAAAAAAATCCTGTGTGACAAGGGAAGGATGGAGGAAGTAATTTTGAGAATAGGTAAGTAATTAATATCATGTCACCTATCAAACTTTATTTTGTGAAGTTGAATTGTAACTCACTTTGAAAAATTTCTCCAACCCCTTTTCTGTTTTTGTTTTTTTTTACATTTGGAAGAGTGATTGGGCCTTGAACACATAATAATGAATGCACTGTATGTGCTATTGTCTCATCTCAGACCCAGTCCAGATCCGAGAGCTGCACGCTCTCATTGACATCGTTGGAGAGCAACACTGTGAGCTACAGGAGAGAAAGCCATCGGTGCTGTCTGGCGAGCAAGAGTTGTTTCCTGACAGTGGCATGTTGCTCTCATCGTTCCGTCCTGCTGCCATCCATCAGGCATCTAGGTAAGAGTTGTTTCCTGACAGTGGCATGTTGCTCTCATCGTTCCGTCCTGCTGCCATCCATCAGGCATCTAGGTAAGAGTTGTTTCCTGACAGTGGCATGTTGCTCTCATCGTTCCGCCCTGCTGCCATCCATCAGGCATCTAGGTAAGAGTTGTTTCCTGACAGTGGCATGTTGCTCTCATCGTTCCGTCCTGCTGCCATCCATCAGGCATCTAGGTAAGAGTTGTTTCCTGACAGTGGCATGTTGCTCTCATAGTTCCGCCCTGCTGCCATCCATCAGGCATCTAGACAAGAGTTGTTTCCTGACAGTGGCATGTTGCTCTCATCGTTCCGTCCTGCTGCCATCCATCAGGCATCTAGGTAAGAGTTGTTTCCTGACAGTGGCATGTTGCTCTCATCGTTCCGTCCTGCTGCCATCCATCAGGCATCTAGGTAAGAGTTGTTTCCTGACAGTGGCATGTTGCTCTCATCGTTCCGTCCTGCTGCCATCCATCAGGCATCTAGGTAAGAGTTGTTTCCTGACAGTGTCATGTTGCTCTCATCGTTCCGTCCTGCTGCCATCCATCAGTTATCTAGGTAAGAGTTGTTTCCTGACAGTGGAATGTTGCTCTCATCGTTCCGTCCTGCTGCCATCCATCAGGCATCTAGACAAGAGTTGTTTCCTGACAGTGGAATGTTGCTCTCATCGTTCCGTCCTGCTGCCATCCATCAGGCATCTAGGTAAGAGTTGTTTCCTGACAGTGGAATGTTGCTCTCATCGTTCCGTCCTGCTGCCATCCATCAGGCATCTAGACAAGAGTTGTTTCCTGACAGTGGAATGTTGCTCTCATCGTTCCGTCCTGCTGCCATCCATCAGGCATCTAGACAAGAGTTGTTTCCTGACAGTGGAATGTTGCTCTCATCGTTCCGTCCTGCTGCCATCCATCAGGCATCTAGGTAAGAGTTGTTTACTGACAGTGGCATGTTGCTCTCATCGTTCCGTCCTGCTGCCATCCATCAGGCATCTAGACAAGAGTTGTTTCCTGACAGTGGCATGCTGCTCTCATCGTTCCGTCCTGCTGCCATCCATCAGGCATCTAGACAAGAGTTGTTTACTGACATTGGAATGTTGCTCTCATCGTTCCGTCCTGCTGCCATCCATCAGGCATCTAGACAAGAGTTGTTTCCTGACAGTGGAATGTTGCTCTCATCGTTCCGTCCTGCTGCCATCCATCAGGCATCTAGACAAGAGTTGTTTCCTGACAGTGTCATGTTGCGCTCATCGTTCCGTCCTGCTGCCATCCATCAGGCATCTAGGTAAGAGTTGTTTCCTGACAGTGGCATGTTGCTCTCATCGTTCCGCCCTGCTGCCATCCATCAGGCATCTAGACAAGAGTTGTTTCCTGACAGTGGAATGTTGCTTTCATCGTTCCGTCCTGCTGCCATCCATCAGGCATCTAGGTAAGAGTTGTTTCCTGACAGTGTCATGTTGCTCTCATCGTTCCGCCCTGCTGCCATCCATCAGGCATCTAGGTAAGAGTTGTTTCCTGACAGTGGCATGTTGCTCTCATCGTTCCGTCCTGCTGCCATCCATCAGGCATCTAGGGAAGATCGCTTGCATCTGTTTCATTTCCTTTTTGACCGTTTTTTTCTCAGTGGAATAATGTGTCAATTCATTTGCCTTTGGACGCCATGGCAACATCCCAGAGGGGAAGCGAGTCCTCGACCGGAAGAAGGTCAGCAGAGTTCTAAGTAAGTCTTTTCTCAAAGCTAGGTTACTTTGTTACTTAACTGTCTACAGCAAATTAGGATTGATTCTTGATTAAAAGGATTTACGTATGTTATTTGCTAATTCATCTCTGCAATCAAGTCAAATCAAGTTTCTGAATACTGTATCTTAAATACCTCGAAAACAAACCAAAATCCCCAATGTTCTTTTAAGATGTTTGTGTTTTGCATACTGTGAGTCCTTGAGTAGATTTGTCATGTGTTATTTGTCAAAATATTCATGAAATGTTTTATATACTTTGTTCCAGCCTACGTCTTGCGATGTGCTACCTTGGATGGTTGGACCGGAATCGATGAAGGCATTCATCAACAAGTGTAGGACCAGAGCAGGACAGAGTAGTGACTCAAATAGTTTTGTTTGTGTACAATGTGCAATGTTCATATTTGCAATAAGGTTAACTTAAGAACATACTGTTATGTGCTTGGTGTCACATGTAGGTTAGACTTTTTGTTGACTACATCTGGTGGGTGACAACTCCCTATTTTCAATATTATTTTGGGGTTTAACTAATACAAGAGCATATGTACAAGAGCATATGCTGTATATTCATTTTATTTACGTTCTTACAGTTAATGGAAACCAATCTCAAATCAAACTTTATTTGTCACATGCGTCGAATACAATAAGTGTAGACTTTATCGTGAAATGCTTACTTACAAGCCCTTAACCAACAGTGTCGTTCAAGAAGAGTTAAGAAAATATTTACCAAGTAGACTAAAATTAATATAATAAGAATAACGAGGCTATATACAGGGGTCACCGGTACCGAGTCAGTGTGCAGGAGTACAGGTTAGTTGAGGTAATTTGTACATGTAGGAGGGGGTGACGTGACTATGCATAGATAGCAAGTAGCAGCAGTGTGCAAAAGGGAGTGCTGGGAATGAAAAGTGAGATGCTTTGTTAATATAATAAGCACTGTTGAATACATTTGTTGAACTGTATCAGTTTTCATTCTTGTTTTGAACAGCTAATCATTAATACTGCAAATGAATGCTAACAAATTAAATTCTCAACTGTCTCATCTCATTAATCAAGCTGATGTATAGCTTCTGTAGTAATTTTAAGAGAAATAAATGAGACATGGTTGAGACGTTGCACATACAATGTAGAGATCTCCTTTATGGCTCATACTTCTTAGAGATTTCTGAAATGATCATTAGATCATTAGCCTAATAAGTCTCAAACTTGTCTCAGGAACTTATCATTATTGCTCCTTTAAAATAACAGAGGCAAGGATGAGCTCAACGGTATACAATGATGAAACCTCCTCTGCTGATCATACTTCTCGAATAATGCTAAAACCATCATCTCAATTCATCTTCATGTGTCCTATATATGTCTCATAGAAGTCTCTAACATCTCAATATTTCTCCTAACGGGCCTTTAGGAGCAATAACCCAGACACAAATGGTCACAGAATGATTCAACATTGAGAAGCTCTAGGTAGCCACAAAAGATCTGGAGGATATCCGAGTGAACAGATTTTTTTCCTATGGGCAGTACAGTATAATACAGAGAAGTAGTATAGTATAGAGTAGTATAGTACAGTATTGACTCACAATTCCTCCTGCCTGTAACCCAGTGGATCATCCACTCTGTAACTAATTCCTAAGGTGAGGGCCACCACAACCGCAGGCAGTCCTAAAATACAGAATGTTGTTATTGCCTGGTAGTTTGCATTTTATTTAACTAGGCAAGTCAGTTAAGAATAAATTCTTATTTATAACGACAGCCTACCCCGGCCAATCCCGGACGACGCTGGGCCTATTGTGCGCCGGCCTATGTGACTCCCAATCACAGCCCGATGTGAGACAGCCTGGAATCGAACCAGGGTCTGTAGTGACGCCTCTAGAACTGAGATGCAGTGCCTTAAACCGCTGTGCCACTCAGGAGCCCATGTATGCAGCCATATAGAGCATTCGGAAAGTATTCAGACCCCTGACTTTTTACACATTTTGTTACCTTACAGTCTTATTCTAAAATGGAATAAATACAATTGTTTCCTCATCAATGTACAAACAATACCCCATAATGACAAAGCGAAAAGAGGTTTTTAGACATTTTTGCAAATTTATTGGAAACCAAAACATAAATACCTTATTTACAAAAAAGTATTCACCCTTTGCTGTAAGAATCAAAATTGAGCTCATGTGCATCCTGTTTCCATTGATCATCCTTGAGATGTTTCTACAACTTGATTGGAGTCCACCTGTGGTAAATTCAATTGATTGGACATAATTTGGAAAGGCACACACCTGTCTATATAAGGTCCCACAGTTGACAGTGTATGTCAGAGAAAAAAACAAGCCATGAGGTCTAAGGAATTGTCCGTAGAGCTCCAAGACCGGATTGAGGCACGGCACAGATCTGGGGAAGGGTACAAAAACATTTCTGTAGGATTGAAGGTGCCCAAGAACAGTGGCCTCCATCATTCTTAAATGGAAGAAGTTTGGAACCACCAAGACTCTTCCTAGAGCTGGCCACCCGGCCAAACTGAGCAATCAGTGGAGAAGGGCCTTGATCAGGGAGGTGACCAAGAACCACGATGGTCACTCTGACAGAGCTCCAGTGTTCCTCTGGAGATGGGAGAACTTTCCAAAAGGACAACCATCTCTGCTGCACTCCACCAATCAGGCCTTTACGGTAGAGTGGCCAGATGTAAGTCACTCCTCAGTAAAAGTCACACGACAGCACGCTTGGGGTTTTCCAAAATGAAACCAAGATTGAACTCTTTGGCCTGAATGTCAAGCGTCACGTCTGGAGGAAACCTGACACCATCCCTATGGTGAAGCATGGTGGTGTCAGCATCATGCTGTGGGGATGTTTTTCAGCGGCAGGGGCTGGGAGACCAGTCAGGAACGAGGGAAAGATGAACAGAGCAAAGTACAGAGCGATCCTTGATGAAGACCTGCTCCAGAGCGCTCAGGACCTCAGACTGCCTGGTAGGTTGGATAATGATAATGGCGCTGGAGGGGATGGCTGCCCTTTACGGGCTTCGAACCAACTGTGCTATGTTGTTTGTTTTTTTGCATTGTTTGTAACTTATTTTGTACATAATGTTGCTGCTACGGTCTCTTATGCCCGAAAAGAGCATCTGGATATCAGAACTGCGATTACTCACCTCAAACTGGACAAAGATTTTTTTTCTTTAATGAGTCTGACGCGAAGGATATAGTGCTTCCCCAAGACCAGGCCCAAATCCTTGTCATTCGCGTGAAGAAAGGACGGAAATACAGGGGGCGGAGATTGGGGTGCCTTGTGAGAATTTGTTGGCGAGTGGGTGACCCATCTCTACCATCCGTTCTATTGGCCAACGTGCAATCACTGGAAAATAAACTGGATGATCTCAGTTTGAGATTATCCTACCAACAGGACATTAAAACTGTAATATCTTATGTTTCACCGAGTCGTGGCTGAACGACGACACGGATAATATAGAGCTGGCTGGCTTCTCCATGCATCGGCAGGACAGAACAGCTACATCTGGTAAGACAAGGGGTGGGTGTGTGTGTCTATTTGTCAATAACAGCTGGTGCACAATTTCTAATATTAAGGAAGTCTCGAAGCATTGGTTGCCTGAGGTAGAGTACCTCATGATAAGCTGTAGACCACACTACCTACAGTTAGAAGAGAGTTTTATCTATATTATTCGTAGCCGTCTATTTCCCACTACACACCGATGCTGGCACTTAGACCGCACTCACCAAGCTGTATAAGGCCATAAGCAAGCAAGGAAATCCTCAGGTAGCCTAGTTGTTAGGGCGTTGGACCAGTGACTGAAAGATTTCTAGACCGAATCCCCAAGCTGACAAGGTAAAAATCTGTCGTTCTACCACTGAGCAAGGCAGTTAACCTACTGTTCCCCGGGAGCTGAAGACGTGGATGTCGATTATTGCAGCCCCCCACACCTCTCTGATTCAGAGGGTTTGGTATTAACTATGGGAGACACATTTCAGTTGTACAACTGACTAGGTATCCTCCTTTCATCCAGAAGTGGTGCTCCTAGTGGCTTGTGATTTTAATGCAGGCCAATTTGTATCCATTTTCCTTCATTTCTACCAGCATGTCACATTTGAAACCATAGGAAAAAGAACTCTAGACCACCTTTACTCCACACACAGACGTCTACGAACTGAAGGATGTTGAGTGTCAGATGTTGGCGTGCCAGTATTTGGACAGCCGGGTCAGGTGTTACAGGGGCATCAGTAGTTGGATAGTCAGGGGTTAAAGGGGCAGCAGTAGTTGGAGTGTCTGTAGCTGGACTGTGAGTGTAAGTAGTTGAGGTAGTTATGTCAATGGTTGTTGGAATGGCAGATGATGTGCTAAGATCCTCCTGTGAAAAAGAGACTTTAAAAAAAGTTAATCAACTCAGTAAACCACATAAACAAGGATACATAGTGTCAGTTCCAATAAGCATAGATGATCCATGCTGTTCCAGTTTAATTGTCTGTGTCAGTGTAGAAATGTTTTCTACTGTACTTTATGAGAGAAATAAATCATTATCACTGCCAATAAACGGTAGAGAGTTGATAGCAAAAGCTACTCTGTTATCAACTGTATCTGAGACCTGATAGTAGTCTATTGACAGTCTGTAAACAACAGCTTAGCGATAAATCTAAATAGTTTGGATAAAAATAAAGTCTGAAACAATGTCTTCATTGATGCTACTGTGTCATGACGTTGGCCTGTTGGGGGAGGTTTATGACCCTCATAAATACTTTTTCCTCTCTCTACTCTACCGATGTGACTATTGAAAATCCCTTTGTTAACATAGAGAGTCTGGGAACATCAAAAGGTGGGAAACGGAACCATATTTCAGTAATCCAACCAGTTGAAAATATGCGTTGGTACTTAATGAATATGATGTCAGATCAGTTACCGTCTGAGACATTATTACTGATGATAGGACGACATAAACTGTATCTTGGAAAGTCTACACATTCTAGTTATCAGATTCACATGGAATTGTTGTGCAATTTAAATGTTTAAATATTAAACTATTTGTGAAAAGATTAAATGTAATTTTAGCTTCTAAATGAGAGAATTGGTTTTCATGAGTGAACTATGCTCAACTCAGTGGCCCCGCCCATGTGAACAGACATCGGTTGTAAACTATGAAAGACGGCCCTCTCTCCCAACCCTATATAAGCCCCTTTACGAAAATGTAACTTTCTGTTCCAAGGACGTGTGGACTTAAGGTCCCCACGTTGAAAGGACAAAGATCACCTACAGAACTAAGCCAAGCTCAGCAAGAACCTAACGAAATTAGCATCGAATTTCAATGTGAAGGTGACAACCTACACGCCGGAAGGATGAATTTCGACTATACCAGCCAGAATATAGCATGAGCTTAAAGTATGGCAACTTGGTATGAACTTTGAACTCTTATTCACTAAAGAAGTGATACCACCTAGCCATTGTGTTAGTGCAGCAACTGTAGACGTGAGCTAGGAGAGGACGGACAGAGTATCAGTCCTACCACACGACGACGGTACTACCAAGTATTTGTTCTACCACCAGACATTCTTCAAAGGACAACCCGGCCTCCCATCTACGACCAACCGATCGAAGCGCAGCTCAGAGTAAATATTTACTGCATTTTCCTTTTCCAAATGGCCGTTTATTTAGAATGCATAAGATTCTGTATTTACGATAAGCTGCCTACAGCCCGATAGACACAAAATCTTTTTGTTCCTCAGTCTTCCCGCTCTTTCATTCAAAACCAAACCCCCTTTCTTTGTGTAACCAGCCGTCATATCGGTTCCGTCCACTCGGAACGTTTTCCTTTATGACATCATTTGTAATCAATGTATGATCCACTCTGTGTGATTATTTATGTATTTAGTAAATAAATAAACCAAATTTGGTATTGCTGATTCAACTTGTTATCCAGTATTCATGAAGCTAACCAAGAATTTACAACTTTCAGATGAGACTGAATAAGGCGACGATTAAATATTGACTGCTATTGATGTAAAATATGACCAGGTCTTTAAGAGTTTATTCGGAAGATAACAGCTCTATAAACATTATTTCGTGGTGCCCCAACTTTCTAGTTAATTATTTACCTGATTAGCTTAAATCTGGTAATATTAATTGCAGAGAAATTATTTTTTAGAACAGCATGTCATATCACTTAATCCGGCATAGCCAAAGACACGACAACTGTCTTTGGCTATGACAACCTCACAGCACAGACAAAACATTAATCAATCATTGACTATAAACCAAACTTTAAAATTCATAAACCAAACTGTAAAATCAGTGAGGTCATATATTATTATTACAGAGTCTGCATTAACATGCAGGTACCAGATAATGATTTAGTATTGAAATTATGGGGAAAGTACTATACATTGGTTTCAACACAACACGCGCTGTCAACATTATCAGCAAAGACAACGAAGTACATTTTTTGGGGAAAATAGATCAGACATGACAGGATGAATAAATAGGATACACATGGATGAATACTGTGAGGACCAGTCAACCAATAGCATTACCCTTCTCTATGCAAAACATTCTTTGTTGCAGCTGGGAAGGTACAGTACATGTTTTGGTAAACAGTAAAACATTTTTCCACTAGAGCAGGTGTAATTAGATCTCCTGATTCGAGGGTTAGATTAAAAAGGTGATAACTGTCTTGGAGGTCTGGATTAGAATTTGAGGCCACTAGAAGGTGTACTTCTCTAGAACAGGGGTTCAATGCTGAAGTACATGTAACACAACTCATCATATACTAAGAGAAAACTGAAAGTGAAAGGAAGTTGTTCCTTAAGTAACCATGGTAATAAGACAGATGAACCCAACATTATTAATTCATTCAATAGCCTAGACGCAAAGCTGCTACAGCATAGCCATTTATTGTTATTTAACAATGTACATCTCATTTAGAAACAATTGAATTGTTGAGTACTGTCAACATGAAAATGTGCATTGACAGCAGCACACAACCATATGGACGCAATCTGACCACTGCTCTTGCCTTTCTCTTAACCCTTTCCGTTCAGCTCTGGATGCCTCCTCTCATTAAGGCCACATCATGCCCTGACCTAGTCATGGGTATGTCCCAACTATAACTCCTGCCTCCTGAAGTGTACACTCATTCACTATTTCACCCACAAATCTAAAAACATTGGATTCGCAGAGGCACTGTCCAAAGCAGGGATGGGAAACTGCTGGTCCGGTGTTGGCCCACGAATACATTTCCAAAAATGAAAGGGAAAAAATGAGGAACTCAGTCGGGTTCTCAACTTACTGTTGAAAGTTAGAATAGTAGAAAACACAAGGTGCAATTTCAATGTTTGGTTGTGCATCAGCAGCTTCTCTCTTGTTATGTCAGTCTCTGACAGTCACTCAATTAGCCCACGTCAGCTAACATTTGTTTAGACTGGTAAGATAGTCTAGCCAGCGATCTAAACTTGTAGTAATCATGGTTGAATTACCAACTGGGGAGGGGCCCAATTGATTTTGTAAGAAACTCTCACTCAGATATCATAATAAAAACTGCAAACATTTCTCTCCATCCTATAGTTGGGTGAGAAATTTCAGGAAATTAGCTGAAAAAATTTCTCTCCACCCAATTGCAAATTATTAGAATTCCATGAAATTAGTTAAGTTACAAAATCGTCCTCCCCATGGCATATTGTGTAGAATATCAGGAAATGAATTCTAAAACTTACTTTTTTCCCTCTCCATTGTTAGCGCTAAAACTTTGTGCTCGCAAGGTGGGACACACACACAAAATTCCACTTAGGGCCCCTAAAAGGCTCTGACTATGTGTGGATGAGTTTATTTATTTTTTTACCTTTATTTAACTAGGCAAGTCAGTTAAGAACAAATTCTTATTTTCAATGACGGCCTAGGAACAGTGGGTTAACTGCCTTGTTCAGGGGCAGAACAACAGATTTTTACCTTGTCAGCTCGGGGATTCGATCTTGCAACCTTTCGGTTACTAGTCCAACGCTCTAACCACTAGTCTACCTGTCGCCCCAAGGTTAGGTAGACCCGCGAGCCACTGCGGCCCCTCATGATGAGTTCAGATGTCTTGTGGTCCCCACCCCCATCAAAGTTGTCCATCACTGTTCTAGTGGGAGTTTCTACCATATTTATTATTCCAGTCATTTCCTTTCAAATCAGTGAACAAGTGCCAACTTGTGGAGGAAGGAGAGATAATTGGAACATATGGCTAAGACTGGAGGTAGCTAGCGCACTATCCTTTGGGGGACAGATTATGGCAGCCAGCTCCATAGATCAGGATGAGATATAAAGAGGATGGGTTTCTAAAGGCAGCAGGACAGGTCAACATTAAACCCTGGAGTCTCAGACAACTCAAGTCTTAATCTGTCCACAGGCTCCAGAGCCAGGAGATGAGATAATGGAGGTTAGAGGGTTACCAGGAAGACGACAGGACAGCCTGCTGAGTATTCCAATTAGTCCTACAACTATCAATTAGGGATGGCGAGATGGGGATGTAGAATTCAAATATAGATGGAAGATGGGCCTAGAAGTGGTGTCAGACAGTGGCAGGCAGCAATAGTCATTCCTTGTCAGTTGTTTAAATAATTTAGTCCTCTGTCCTCATTTCTTCTTCTTGTCTTGTGTGGAGGTGAACCAGGCGTCCAGCAGCTTCTTGCTGTAGTAGATCTGCCAGCCATGCACCTGCACCGCGATCACCATCACCAGGTACATGACGGACACGGCAGAGAAGCCGAAGATGAAGCGGTAGGCCTTGCCGTGGCGGTACAGCTGCTGGGCCACCGGGAACATCTCCATACCCCCGTAGATGAGCGGCGCTATGCAGAAGAGACCAGCACTGATCATGGAGATCACCAGGTAGCTGATGTTGTTTTTGGGCAGGGCCATGAAGCTGAAGAGGGAGGGGATGATACTCAGCAGGTAGGGGTACTGCCACTGGTAGGGAGCAGCCACCACACTGTGGGACACTAGGTTCAGCTGGTTCACTGTCACCTGGGCAGCTAAGAGGAGCCAGATCAGAACATGGACGATGTTCAGTTTACGGATCTCGGACTTGAGGGCGACACTGATGAGAAAGACAGAGGAGAAGCACAAGAATGTGATGTTTCAAATGGGTCACTGTGAACAAAACCTGTCATCTTGTTTTTATGTAGGCACTTAACCCTAATCGCTCCTGTAAGCCGGTCTGGATAAGAGCGTCTGCTAAATGACTAAAATGCAAAACCATTCAAATGAGAGCGAACCTCATCTGGTAGTGTGAGGCCACTCTCTCGCGGTGCTGAAAGTCACTTCCATCTGTGCCAGTAGCTCGAGGTCCAGCTCGGGAAGCCATGGTTACCGCCTGTCCAAAAAACTCAAAGTAAAACATGTCATTCATTGTGTTAGAGCTTTCTAAGGTGCTTATTTGTTATTTCAGAACTGCAGATAAGTATACAGCATTCGCTATCACTCTCGAAGACATCGTAACCTAATGGCAGTCTAATTACATGAGACAACTAGCCTTTAAATTAATAGAACTAATACAATTTGTATGAAATGAGCAATACCAATGAATTAACAATTGCATTAGTCACATGCACTGTAAACAGGTGTAGACTAACAGTGAAATGCTTACTTACGGGCCCTTCCCACAATGCAGAGAGAAAAATAGAACAATAATAGAAAGATAATAACAAAGAATAAATACACAATGAGTAACAAGTACTTAGCTATATACACAGGGTACCAGTACTGAGTCAATGATAACATGGCTATATACACGGGGTACCAGTACTGAGTCAATTATAACATGACTATATACACTGGCTACCAGTACTGAGTCAATTACAACTTGACAAAATACATGGGGTACTGAGTAATGATGACTTGGCTATATACACTGAGTACCAGTACTGAGTCAATGTAATTGAGGTAGATATTTACATATAGGTAGGGGTAAAGTGATTAGGCAACAGGATAGATAATAAGCAGTATCCGCAGCGTATGTGATGACTCAAAAGGTAGCTATTTGGTTAACTATTTAACAGTCTTATGGCTAAGGGGTAGAAGCTGTTCAGGGTCCTGTTGGCAGTAGGTACCGCTTGCCGTGCGGGAGTACAGATAACAGTCTATGACTTGGGTGAATAAGGTCTATGACTTGGTTGAATAAGGTCTATGAATTAGGCTAATAGATTAGTTGATGAGGCATAAATACTGAAATGACTTGTACAAAGCATAGCTGATCCTCCTAGTTTTCCTAAAAGTTACCCAGTGAACTTGACAGTGGACACATGAGGATGATGGGCATGTGGATTAACACTAGCTTGGCTACCCTCTGCTTTCCTGACCCCTTCTGCTGGCTTATCAGATAACGCCAGGCCAGGCGAGGATGATTTCTAGTTAGCAAGTCAAATATTTAAATCCCCCCTGTGGGCTATTTAGAAAGAACCCAGAGGCGCTTGTGTTAAAATATTCATCAACAGGCCTGATTCCAATAGTTAAAAAAAAAAGAGTTAGTTAGCTAGCATCATCAGCTATTAGTCTGTAGTTTATAAAACGACCAGCTGCTTGTAAAATAAACAAGCATGCTCACAGTTCGTCCTGGACTGTGAGTGGGGAAATGCATGACAATGTAACGTTACAAGTCAAAATGTAAAAAAAAGTCACCAAGACAATTTTAAAGTTACCAAGCTAGCTAGCCAGCTTGCCAACTTAGTGGTACTGCTAGATTAAGTCTCATTGCCGTAGACACCTTGCAAGAACAAACTACAGACAACTGCAGCTAAAGTTTAGTTTGCTAGACATACGTTAATGTAATACTTACTGTATGTTCAGTACAACAGTAGTCGTTACACGTTCAATCAACAAACTTATTGCGACTAAACTCGGTGGACATTGCTCCTTTCTCCCGTAGACATGTGCAATACGGAAGTGTTGACTATTCAGTCTGTGATTGGACAGATGACTGAACGGAGGGTAGTGGGGGACAATCCAAAAAGTTATACTACAGTTGGAAACAGAAACGCTCATTGCGACAGTCTATGATCTTCTTGTTCTTCGTGAGGTTCGAAATAAGTTTGTTAATTGAATGTTTATAAATCCATTGAACAATATTATAAATCCATTACACTTTGTGATACAAAATAGGAAAAGGGGAAAGGGGAAAAATAAAATATATTTTTAATTTTCACTACTTTAACCGTATCAGATTCTACCCCAGGCCAACGACCTGAGAGGACGGGACACTACCACTCAACACACCCTGTAACTCTTCTGAAGTCAAATCTCCTACCCCCAAGTACTTTTCTGCAGCTGCCACCACAACATATATTTTCTGTGTACCACAGTGATCCATCACTGTGGTACATTTGATAACCATTGCTAAGGAGCCAACCTTACTGAAACATACAGTAAATCACTCATTGGCCTATCCCTCTGTTCTGGCACAGATCTACTATTCACAGGGATCCTCTCAGAATCCCTCACCCTTGATCCACCCTCCTCTACTTTCTTCACTGCCTCATAATAGGACATCTTCTGCACTACTCAGACCCTGGCCACCTCAACCTGCCTCTCTCGCACCGGACACCTCCAATTCTCCGCAACATGGGCACAGTTGACACACACATTTTTTTCCATCGAAACTACACATTGCTCTGTCCCATGTCCTCCTTCACACTTCCCACATCTTGGATTATCCCTCCTACACACTGCTGCAACCTGCCCATAAATGTGACACCTATAACACCGCAGTGTATTCTATGATATTCATTTGTTTGTAGCTATATGAGAGATGCATAACTAGTGGTCTGTCAAATATAAATGATTCTTTATGTAAACATTTAGCAACAAATGCATTATATTGAATTGTGTGAGTGTATGCAGTGTTGTACAGGTATTGACAAAAATGATGATGATGATCTTCTTGAAAACAGTGAGTAACCAACAATAGCATGTGTTGGACCCTCGTTCACACTGCAGGCCTTAATGCCCGAATCAGTTTTGTTTTTGAAATCCGTTTTGGAATACTGTACAAACAGAAAGTTACAAGTGACCAAATGGGATATGTGTGTGTTCAGACAGCAGTCATTTACTGACATGGCTATGGCAGTTGTCATAGTAATGGCAGGTGTGTGCGCAGTGGTGTAGGCTGATTGGTGGTGGTGCTCGTGGTTCCTATCGCTCTAAAGTTATGTAACAGTCTAAGGTGACAACAATGCCTGCCATGGACGTTTACTAGTTGCTTTAAATGTTCAAAATCATAGTGTAAGAACTCAAAGGATAAGATGATTCAACTTTAAAAACAAGTCCTTTTTGGATAGCCATAGCAGTCAACTAGCTCGCTAGGTAGCATATTGACTCATTTGCTTGTAAACAATTAACAAGTAAGTTGGCTAACACATGTTCTTGTCAAACTGTCAGAGTGTCCAGCAAGCAACAAGATATGCCAAATAAGTTTTAAAATAAATCATATTAGACAGTTCAGACTCAAGTCGCATGGCCAGGACTCAGATTTGTATCTGATTTCATACCACCTACGAAGATGATTTGAAATGTGGCTTGAAATATCTGATTCCATGTGTTTTTTGGCGGTTCAGATGGCAGGAAAAATAACAGATTAAAATCGGATATACAAAAAAATTGGATTTGAGTCACTTCAAACGGCCAATGTGAACACAGCTTGTGTGCAACAAGAAGAGAACACATTGTTTTAATCACTTCATCTTTATTTAGAAAAACAACAATAGTGCCAAAAACATTATACTAAGTTCTTCATTTGGTTATATGTTTAGCACCATTGTCAGGTAACATTTATTTTTCCTTCAAGGCAGTCTCAACAGGTATACACATTTACAATTTCAGACAAAATCAGTAGTTCAACAAATAAATGACAGAGAGGAATACTGCCACATACCTTAGAGAAGTGTGGTTGACTTTTTAACTTAATGTGCATATTGAAAATGTTGACTATACACCCCTTCAAACTCCCATAACTCATTTATTTATTAATGCAGCTTGGCAGCTTACAACCAAATGTCTTCACTATGTTGCATATCAATTGAATTTTATTTTAGGTTCCAAACCATGAAACACTCTCATTTCCAAATATGATATCAATAAATAAAAATGGTAGACACTTCTGCATAATCTGGAACAACGTGAATAAGTTGATGATAAAAAAGAAATCAATCTGTCGTGGAGGAACTATGGGATAGGAAAAATCATATTGTTAAAGGGGAACAATGTTTTGTAATACATACTGTGAATGTAACAGTGTTACTTATATGCCAAAAGTATAACCTGGCATGAAATAAAGACAGGATGTCTTCTGAAAAGTCCACACATGGAAGAATTATCTCTGAAGAATAATTGTGTACTAACATTAGGTATGCCTGACAGATAAAGCTGATGTGTTGATGCTTGCTTATGAAAGCTGCGGTAGACGGCTAGCCATTTAGTGGCGTCATATGGCTGTGACTGTTGGAATGCAAAGAACGGATATACTGAGTGCACATAACATAAATCTGATATGGAAATATAAAATACAAACAAATGCTATATATTCACATAAGGAGAAGAACATGTTGGGCAAATGTAATAATTCCATCCTAAAAATAGTTATCTTTAATTAAAAAAATAACACATTGTTTCCAATGTAATATGCTGCTATCCACAGTAGCGCCATAGCATGTCAGCAACCAGGTTTTCTCTATAAACACTGTCAATCATCTGAGGTGGATGACACTGCTACAATTGGGATAGTCAGTATTCTCAATCATTTGCAACATTTTTACCCCCTATTAACCAACAGAAATTGTAATTTGCATAATTATCTGAATATCTACATACAGACATCTCAAATAATTTATCTGAGGGTTTTGCCAAATTAATTTCTGGGGTAAATTAAATATATTGCAGAGAGATTGATTTATGTATTTTTTCACCCATCTAATACTGCAATACAAAGGCAGAAACATACTATAGCATGTACTGTAGCACTCACACATTCATTGGATAGTTCTGAGCCGAGTAGTAGTTTTCACCGTTGTCATCCTGTGTCACTATTGAGGTCAACAGTTTAAAATGAATAAAACACTAATAAAACAGCTATGTAGTGAGTTGTGGTGTGGATGCCCTTTCTGTTGTTGTTGTTGATCTTCACATTGGGTACAATAAATATCCAGAGAATGAAGAGTGGACATATTGACCGGCATAAAGTCCTGCTGCCTGGTCAGATGGAAGCTGTACATGCACAGTGTCTCCTTGCTGTAAGGGGAGCACAGCGCTCCCTGACGCCTGGTCCAGGCTGCCCTTTTTGTACTCATCATATGTGTACATCACAGGCTCATTGTTCTTGACCAGCGCCACCCACACATTCGCTCCTTTGCAGTGGACGTGGTAAGCAAAGTAATAGATTCCCGGTATGGTACAGCTGAAGACGCCGGTTTGGGGATTGTAGTCCTGATGGCCATTGTACAGGAGCTTGTCGAAGACAACAGGGGAGCCTACGGGGGGGAAAGGATTGGTGAGCTGAGCCGTGAATGCTGGCATCTCCAGGCCGTTCCTGTCCCCTCCATTCTTTGGTTTCTTGTAACCGCCTTGTTTAAGACCGTCCAGACCAGGACCCAGCTCAGGGAGGATTTCACCAAGACCAGGTGGTTGGGTGGGGGGTCCGGGTGGGCCAGGGGAACCAGGTTGTCCTGGTTGTCCAGGCTGACCAGGGGGTCCACCGTTGCCAGGTTTCCCTTGGGGCCCTAAAGCGCCTGGAACACCAGGTTTACCTTCGCCGGGGTAGCCAGGTTTCCCTGGTGGACCAAGCTCGCCTTTTGGCCCGGGAAGACCGGGAGGACCAAGTGGCCCACCTGGACCAAAATTTCCAGGGATTCCCTTGGGTCCCTGGTGACCTTTTTCTCCGGGCATTCCACCTTCTCCCCTTGAACCGGGCATTCCAGGAGCTCCAGGGAGGCCAGGTAACCCTTTGTGGCCGTTATCCCCTTTCGGACCCAGTGGTCCTGGTATACCTCTCGGTCCTGGTTGACCACCCTCTCCAGGATACCCACCCTGTCCAGGAAGCCCTGGAGGCCCTGGCTCACCTTTAGGACCCGGCAGCCCCTTTGGCCCTCCATTGCCACCTTCTCCCTTCGGACCTGGGAAACCAAGACCCCCAGGTGGCCCAATGGGACCGGGCAGGCCCGGTGGCCCGTTGGGTCCAGGAAAGCCTTCCTGCCCTGGGAGACCTCCATGACCTTTGTCACCTTTTGGGCCTGGAGCTCCAAGAAAACCTCCATGTCCTTTGTCTCCTTTTGGTCCAGGATATCCTGGCTTTCCGTAACCAGGTAGGCCTGGGCCCCCTGGCAAACCTGGTGGGCCTGATTCCCCTTTACCGCCTGGGAACCCTGGTTGTCCTGGCAAACCATCTTGCCCGGGCTTGCCAATACCTGGTAGCCCAGGTGGTCCTGGTTCTCCTCCTTCACCTGGTGGACCAGCAAGTCCTCCTTCTCCAGATGGGCCTGGTTTTCCTGCCCCCCCGGGCAATCCTGGTAGTCCATTCAGACCTGGTTTTCCAACCCCTGGCAAACCCCCTTGACCAGGAGGCCCAGGTGGTCCACCAGGTCCTTTCAAACCTGGCAATCCTGGCAAGCCAATCCCTTTGTCTCCCTTGGGCCCAGGAAGACCAGGCAGTCCAGGTATGCCCTTGTGTCCAGGCTCCCCTCGAGGCCCAGGCTGCCCAGGCAGTCCCTGACCTCCTGGCTTCCCGATGCCTGGCAGGCCTGGTGGCCCTGGAAGACCTGGCCCCCCAGGCATCCCCATTGGTCCTACATCACCACCAGGACCAAGGTCGCCCTTCGGACCTGGCTGGCCGCCTCCACCAGGTTTACCGGGCATTCCCGGCATTCCGGGTTTCCCTATCCCAGGATACCCTTGGGGACCAGGAGGGCCTGGTTTTCCATGGGGGCCGGGCATCCCTTGACCTAGCATCCCTGGAGGGCCCTGTGGTCCTGGAGGCCCTTGGGCTCCTGGTGGCCCCTCGGGACCAGGACCCTGTAGTCCCCTATCATCAGGTGGTGGGCCTCCAAGGCCTTTCCCATTACTGGGATATGACTGACCTGTGGATGACATCAATTAGCATTTATCATGAATTACTGACTTGAGTTAGTGACTTGAGTATCTCATTGAGCACATAGGAACATGACCAATTAATATGCATGGACATTGGGTTAAGCCCAATGGACCTTCATCCGTAGATGATGGGCCAAATTATTATTTTTGAAAATGAATGCCAAAAGCTGGCTTTAATGTCCCCCTTGGACACAGGGTGCTGATAGTGGATGTTAAAAGCATGTTACATTTCCTAGTTATCAAACATACTTTCTTTCTGCCTTCTCTGATTCCTTGCTTGATTGTTGAAACAGTCAAAATACACATTTATGTGAAATGTCTTACACTCTTAGAAAAAAAGGGTTCCAAAAGGGTTCTTCGGCTGTTCCCATAGGAGAACCCTTTTTTGTTCCAGGGAAAACACGTTTTGGTTCCATGTAGAACCCATTTGGGTTCCATGTAGAACCATCTGTGGAAAAGGTCCTACGTGGAACCCAAAAAGGTTCATACCTGGAACCAAAAAGGTTCGTCAAAGGGTTCTCCTATAGGGACAACCAAAGAACCCTTTTAGGTTCTAGATCGCACCTTTTTTCTCAGTGTGTACAGTACCTGCAATATGCCGTATTTCAAATCAAATCAAAGTGTATTGGTCACGACAAAGATTTGCAGGTGTTATAGCAGGTGCTGCGAAATGGTTAGGATGCTAGCTCCAACAGTGCAATAGAATGACTCGCAAATACAATACAAATAATAAAACATCTAAACAAGAAATAGCAGAATGAGTCCAATAAACAATCCAGGGGTAGATATATTAGAATGAGCATGTGTCAGAATCCAGAATATAAATACGTGGTGTGTAAAGACAGTATATCATTTGGAAGGAAAATGGTTTGTATAGTAGTAACTAAATTAGGATGAGCTATGTGGAGAACACAGTACAGACATACACAGTGAGTAAACAACAGTGTATTTTGCCTGCTTCACATATGATTTGTCAAGGATGCTTTTATAACCCATGAGCTGGATCTGATTTCCTGTGGATGCTAGGACAGATGACGTTTGCTTTGGCGAAGGGAGAAGAATCTTGGAAAAGCAGTTGAGAGGTGTTTTGAATGGAACTAACATGTCAGAGACTGGGTAATGGTTTCATGTCAGCACTGCCCCATGAACATGGCTAGTCTACCTCTGGTTGTACCATACTGTCCATGTTGGCTTTCCCTTCAAACCCACATTGGTGGCCATGGCCATGATCCAATTTAAAATCCAAATATGGTTCAAATATGCTATTGTTTAGCCTACACTCTTAGAAAAAAAGGTGCTATCTAGAACCTAAAACGGTTCTCTAGCTGTCCCCACAGGAGAACCCTTTGAAGAATCCTTTTTAGTTCCAAGTAGAACCCTTTTGGTTCCAAAAAGAACCAAAAAGGGTTCTCCTATGGGGACAACCAAAGAACAATTTTTTTCTAAGTGTGTACATTTCTGTGATGTAGACAATCTATTAAAATCTCACCTTTTCCCTTGCCCTTATTAGGTGGCATCTGGGGTTGTTCGTGCATCTGTGGAAGCATCTGTGGAAGTTCTTGCCCATACTGTGGCAGCACATATGGCATCTCTTTGCCGTATGGCATATGTTGTGGCATTTCCTTCCCGTACTGTTGCTTGGGCAGCCCGTCCCCATTCCCGTTCCCGTTCCCATACCCGTTCCCTAGGGGCATGTGAGGTATCTGTTGCATGGGCTGGTGCTGCTGGGGAAGGTGCTGCTGTGGCTGCTTGTGCCCGTAATATGCCGCCCCACGGGCATGGTTGCGTAGGACTAGACACAGCTGGAGTGCCACCACCAATAGATGAGTAGAGGGGAGGGGCTTGGCCATGTCCTATAGGAGAGAGAGGCCAGGTCAGCAGATTCGATTTTCAAGACCATAGAATGAGTTAAGCAGAGGTATTCTGACAGATATATTAGAGAAAATGTAGGGCAGTACAATAACCCCTCGCCAAAGTTTCTCGGAATCATGAGACCTAAGATAAGTGTGCTATTTAACATTTTGTAGCGAGGCCTCAGGATGCGCACTATAACCATATGACTATACACAGCGAGGGACTCCAAAATATTCTGATCATACTGTACTCTGAAACATTTTAAAAGACATATTTTTGTGGAACAGATAATAAATAGTTCTGACAAGCTAAATCACATGGATTTGAATTTGATACTCCCAGCATGGACAGCCAGGCCACTCCTCAAGGGCAGATATTTTTGGCTCTGAAACCATAACACTCTTATTCAGAGGTGGGGTTTTGAGTTACTGGGCGGGTAGGAAAAGAGAGCGAGCTCCTTGTTGTTGTGGATGTCAGTTCCTGCTCTAATGAAGAGATGTGTTTTGCATCATTGAGAAGCGAATGTGCAAAACTTCAAACTGAAAATAATCCAACGCATTACTTCGAAGCTTCACACACAATTGTTACTGATCCAGTGGGCCTACCCCGGTGAAACGAGGGAAGAGGTGATTCATCATACCACTGTATTTTGAAAGTTATATATCTTGATAACTTGATTGTTGACACGCAAAACATTTTGGGATAATATCAACCACAGACTAATGAAAGAAATACCAAAAGATTAGTTTTAACACTGCAGTATGCTTGTTTGGGTTTTAAAGAGAACATTTGGTTCAAACAAGGTGTTAGAGTACATTTGGAGGGACACTGAGCTAGCTGAAAGATTACTGTTGATCAGTGGAGGCTGCTGAGGGGAGGACGGCTCCTAATAATGGCTGGAACGGTGCCAATGGAACGACATCAAACAGATGGAAACCATGTGTTTGATACAGTACCATTCCACTGATCCGCTCCAGGCATTACCACGAGCCCGTTCTCCACCAGCCCCCTGTGCTGTTCATACATTATGATTAGTCTTATTCCAGACACCTAGGCAAAACAACTGTGAAAGGTGAGGAGTTAGATGCAACATAGCAGAGACTAAACATGACAAAGTCTTCACAGCATATCTATTCCCACTGGGCAAAAACTGGTTGAATCAACGTTGTTTCACATCATTTCAACAAAATAAATAATGTGATGACGTTGAAGCAACGTGGAAAACTGATTGGATTTGCTCATCAGTGTAAGAGAGTTTTGTCTTTTCTTTTTGTACCTAAATCCAATGGCATGGTGACATTGTTTGTGGATTTCACGCTGAATTCACGTTAATTGACAACTCAACCAAATGGAAATCAAAACTAGACTTTTGAACTGACGTCTGTGCACAGTGGGTTGTCAGTATATGCTAAGTACATGCAGTACAACACTGACATGGCATTTAAGTGACCTCCTCAGACCAAAGGAAAAGCAATAACTAAATGGACAATTGGAACGTGTGGTTCTTGTAGACATCAACATGGACCACAGACTACCATACCACCTGAATCAAGTCATTTATGGTTTGACTTGACAAAAATATCTCTGCTTTCACTAACCATTTAATGCACAGTTTGTCTACGCAGTAACCATTTGTACTCGCTCAACACTGGATAAAATGACCTCACTCTGTCCAAGTCAAGGTTGTGATTCTCCATGCTTTCATAAGAATCAGTCTGGCCAGGCTGTGAACAGGAGAGCACAGCAGTGAATCCATTTATAGCCCACATGCCAGATGTATTATGTCTCAGAAAACAAGCAGGAAGCAGGGGAACAGGATAACATTTTGTTTTATGCTCAGCAAAAATGAATTGCCCTAAAAAATCTTAAATGCTGACTTTATCAAGTCTTGGTTGTGACAGACCGCTTAGAAACAGGAGGTCTGTAACGACCAGAGTTCTTATGTGTTTTGCTTGTTTAGTGTTGGTCAGGACGTGAGCTGGGTGGGAATTCTATGTTGTGTGTCTAGTTTGTCTGTTTCTGTGTCCAGCCTAATATGGTTCTCAATCAGAGGCAGCTGTCAATCGCTGTCCCTGATTGAGAATCATATATAGGAGGCTTGTTTTGTGTTGGGATTTTGTGGGTGATTGTTTCCTGTCTCTGTGTTTTGTCTGCACCAGATAGGGCTGTCTCGGTTTTCACATTTGCTATTTTGTTATTTGTATTAGTGTTACCGTTTATTCGTCTAATTAAACATGTTGAACACTAGCCGCGCTACATTTTGGTCCTCTCCTTCATCCCAGGAAGAAAACCGTGACAAGGTCGGCACATTGGACCTAGTCAAAGCTACGGAACACTTTGACTTTCAGGGTTTTCCAAATTTCACTAATGTCACCAGTCCTATTGATCAAATATCTTTAGAATGGTTGCTGGTAGAATTAAGCATTATTTCTCATTCACAACCACTGTAGGAGCATACCAGGAACAACTTGTTGATGGAATTGATTAATCCCATGAGCCAGTGCGAAATAAGGAAAGCACATAAACACCAAATCACTCCACACTGTTCCTTAACACTGCCAACTACCAAGCTGTGAAAGCACCATAACATACATCCAGACCTTTGCGCTTTTACCATGACGTCTGGGAAATCAACAACACATTACCATGTCATTAGACTGAAGGGCGCTACCCACATAAAAAAATACTACAGTTTACTATAGAATACTACACTACTTATTATAGAATTCTGCAGAAAACTGTAGTATGCTGTAGAATACTATACTACACACTGCAGTATTCTTCGATCATGTGTATTACTTAGTATATAATTTTGTAGTATACTATAGTAAATACTAGTGTTATCTGCAAAAAGATACTGTAGTAAATAATATAGATATGTCAGCAAAAACACATATATAAAAACAATAGTAGATACCACAGTATTTCATTTGCATATACCCTGCCCATTCCCCACCCCCATATCCCAATTTGTGCCAGCCATAAGTGAGAAACCTACATGCCAAGTATAGACCATAATTATATTGTGTTCCGAATGGTTATTGAAAAGAGCAGAAGCTCTGAACTACCTGCTCAGACCCCAGTCCAACCTTTCTACCTACATGTTATGGAAAATTTGCTCTTTTAGTATTTCTCCAGTAGGTTTCCTCAAGGAGAAAACCTCCACTTCTATCTCAAAGATAATGCAACTAAAACACTATAGTAAATACTACACTATACTTCAGTCCACAAAAACACTACAGTGAATACAACAGTATTCCTACCATGGTATACACTACAGTCGTTTTTCATGTGGGTAGGCTGTTGGAGCCACACAAATTGGCTGCCGCCAGTGTTGGAGCCACAAGATGGCTGCCGCCAGTGTTACACAGTCCACCCGCTTACTGTCAATGCAATGTCAGCGTTGTGTCGGCTAACATTGGCTCAGCCAGCAGACATTCCAATTTCAGCTGCAAATTCTTTGTGTATACTGTAAGTAGTGGATCTGTAGACACATGAATATGGTTGATATTATCACTCTATAGACCACGAAGGCTGCCAGACTGTATTAATGGATAACATTTGTAGGCCTATAGTGTACAGTAACTCACCACATCCATAACCTGTTGCATTGTGGGGGGACGTGCTGTAGGCTGGTGACTATTTATTAAATTATTCTATTTCCCTCTGCTAATTTTGGTTTAGTGTTTTAATAGCACCATCAGCCATTTTGTTAGAGTTTGGAATTGGTTTTGGAAAGCTGCGCTGGATGGATTCTCCTCGCCAGAATAGCAGTCATTAGGTTGATGAATAACACATGAGAAATCATGGGAATAATGCCTCTATTATTCCAACCACCAATGTTAAAATAATACAATTACAATAAGCACATGGGGGAAGCATCAAGCAGCTGTGCCACATGTCAGTGTAGACCAGACCAGAGACTGTGAGGAAGAATGGCCTGTAATATTCACTCTGTTCATTCTCAGAGCAACAACATGAGTGGAGCTACGCCCATTCCCTTCATTCCATGAACGACCTCCTATCCATTGTAATTACACTGTGCTGTGTAAATAGAAAAACTGATCTGCACAGCAAAAAATACAAAACAGTGTGGATTACCCTCACAGAAAAAAAAACATGATTTCACATCAAATTCAACATAAGATCACATGTGATCACGTGAAATTCAGGGTCCAGTTAGCTGTTGTATATGTAACCTCTATGGTCACTCACCTGCACACCTCTTAACTTGTTTTTATCTGCACTGTGTCTTTCACTTGTCTTTTCTGTCAGAATAAACTAAAACACTCTGGTTCTAGGTTGCAGCACCATCTCATAAACACAAGTTGTCTGACATGTCCTTCTCTCTCTTTCTGCTCTTTCCACACAATGATGATGGAAAGTTCAACTGTGTGTGTGTGTGTGTGTCTGTGTGTGTGTGTGTACGCGTGTGTGTGCGTGCGTGTGTGTGTGTCTAATATGTTTGGTTGTGTGTATTTATTCCTTGTGTCACTATTTCAACGTTTTATTGAAATTGTTATCTTTATCATTAACTCTGCATTGTTTGAAAATGACCCGTAAGTAGGCATTTCACTGCTTGTCTGCACCTGTTGTTTACCATGAATGTCACAAATCAAATTTGATTTGATGTAATCTCTTTGACCACAAGAGGGCGCTACGCCCAATCATTCCACTCTCCACACATCTACAGTAGCGGAGAAGACACCCCTGATACCTATACCTCACCCTTTAACTAACATCCTACTTCCACCACTAGTGGGCAGAAATCAGTACAATACTTGACAGACGCAGTGAAGACATCATGAGAAAACAGCATTGAACCTTGTGTTATGGCAAGTTGTGATTCTGGAGAATTGAGAATTTGTTAGGATTTGTTTTTAAAAAACAATTTGCGGCCAATAAGCTCACACACAGACACACACACACGCGCTTCCATAGAAGGCCAAACTCAAACGCCCTCCACACCCTGTATGTGTGTACATTCCTCCTTTCCTCTATTTTCCTTTCCCATCCTTCCCTCCTTCCCTCAATCCCCTCCTTCCCTCCTGCCTCTCTCCGCCGGCCCGTCGCTGAGTAAGGAAGAGAGAGTCACGTTTCCCCTCAGAGTGAGTTGTTCCACACAGAGAGCACATGCTGCTAAATGGGAGATGATTAGAGACAGGAACCTAGGACGTGACTATATGTGTGTGTGTTTCTGCGTGTGTGTGTGTGGACCCACCACCGCACTCCGCTGGGCCGCAGTACTCCTTTAAACATGGACCACGTCTCAGGAGATTTGTACAACGCTGCCAAGTGATCGGTGCAATAATAAACATAAGGTGTGAATGTATGTACGCTTCCCTCACGGTCGTCTTTACTGTTCTTTCAGCCGCGCTGAGCGCTGAGATCAAAGCATTGACTTATGGAGAGAAGATGTTTATTCTGCCTGCTGAAATAACCTCCCAAGTTGTTCTATTATGGAAAGATTATGTTACACTTGTTTAACCGGTGTGAAATGACTGGCTAGTTAGCCGGGCGCACTGTGGGGCATTTCAATCAGTGATGTCACTCACTCTGAGACCTTGAAGTAGTTGTTCCCCTTGCTTTGCAAGAACCGCAGCTTTTGTGGAGCGATAGGTAACGATGCTTCGTGACCTATCGCTGTTGTCGATGTGTGCAGAGGGTCCATGATTCAAACCCAGGTTGGGGCAAGGAGAGGGACGGAAGCAAAACTGTGACACTTGCATAGATATTGTTGCCATCAACATCATGCTGAAGGTGTGAGGAGAAAAGGCACTAGTACAGAGAACAATCTATACTCTACATAACACCCTTCAGACATAGAATATCTCTGTCTGTCTGACTGTCTGTCTCTTTTTTTATTGAACAATTACGCACGTTCATTTCCTTCCTCCATGACCTGCTAACCTCTTGACCTGACAAACAGAAAAAGCATGCTCCTCTTACCCTTAGTGTCTCCTCTCCTCAAACCCAAGGGCCTGTCGCGACGATGACCTAACCTCTCGCTCTGACCTTTGGCCCGCTGGTCTCACTGTACTTTCCCTCTGTTTTTGGTGGTGTTGGAGATGGGGGTTTCCCGAGGCATGAGACTGCTTGTGACTCTGGCTACAGGTCCGATGAGTTGCGGTGCAGTGCAGTCTAGGGCCCTGCAACAGAATGATGATGAGTGAGAGATCCTGGAGCACCATGACTTTTCTCAGACAGCTGGGGTTTTAACACTGAGCTGCCATCTCCAGCTCACTGCCCTTCCCAACTTGGCTGTCATACAGTACTGTACAGTAGTAGAGGTGTTATCACTCTGGACAGTAGTAGAGGTGTTATCACTCTGGACAGTAGTAGAGGTGTTATCACTCTGGACAGTAGTAGAGGTGTTATCACTCTGGACAGTAGTAGAGGTGTTATCACTATGAACAGTAGTAGAGGTGTTATTACTCTGGACAGTAGTAGAGGTGTTATTACTCTGGACAGTAGTAGAGGTGTTATCACTCTGGACAGTAGTAGAGGTGTTATTACTCTGGACAGTAGTAGAGGTGTTATCACTCTGGACAGTAGTAGAGGTGTTATCACTCTGGACAGTAGTAGAGGTGTTATTACTCTGGACAGTAGTAGAGGTGTTACCAATATGAACAGTAGTAGAGGTGTTATTACTCTGGACAGTAGTAGAGGTGTTATCACTATACAGTAGTAGAGGTGTTATCACTATGAACAGTAGTAGAGGTGTTATCACTATACAGTAGTAGAGGTGTTATCACTATTTACAGTAGTAGAGGTGTTATCACTCTGGACAGTAGTAGAGGTGTTATCACTCTGGACAGTAGTAGAGGTGTTATCACTCTGGACAGTAGTAGAGGTGTTATCACTATTTACAGTAGTAGAGGTGTTATTACTCTGGACAGTAGTAGAGGTGTTATCACTCTGGACAGTAGTAGATGTGTTATTACTCTGGACAGTAGTAGAGGTGTTATAACTATTTACAGTAGTAGATGTGTTATCACTCTGGACAGTAGTAGAGGTGTTATCACTCTGGACAGTAGTAGAGGTGTTATTACTCTGGACAGTAGTAGAGGTGTTATTACTCTGGGCAGTATTACAGGTGTTATTACTCTGCACAGTAGTAGATGTGTTATCACTCTGGACAGTAGTAGAGGTGTTATCACTCTGGACAGTAGTAGAGGTGTTATCACTCTGGACAGTAGTAGAGGTGTTATCACTCTGGACAGTAGTAGAGGTGTTATCACTATACAGTAGTAGAGGTGTTATCAATATACAGTAGTAGAGGTGTTATCACTCTGGACAGTAGTAGAGGTGTTATCACTCTGGACAGTAGTAGAGGTGTTATCACTATGAACAGTAGTAGAGGTGTTATCACTATGAACAGTAGTAGAGGTGTTATCACTCTGAACAGTAGTAGAGGTGTTATCACTATGAACAGTAGTAGAGGTGTTATCACTCTGAACAGTAGTAGAGGTGTTATCACTATGAACAGTAGTAGAGGTGTTATCACTCTGAACAGTAGTAGAGGTGTTATCACTCTGAACAGTAGTAGAGGTGTTATCACTATGAACAGTAGTAGAGGTGTTATTACTCTGGACAGTAGTAGAGGTGTTATCACTCTGGACAGTAGTAGAGGTGTTATCACTCTGGACAGTAGTAGAGGTGTTATCACTATGAACAGTAGTAGAGGTGTTATCACTATGAACAGTAGTAGAGGTGTTATCACTCTGAACAGTAGTAGAGGTGTTATCACTCTGAACAGTAGTAGAGGTGTTATCACTCTGAACAGTAGTAGAGGTGTTATCACTCTGAACAGTAGTAGAGGTGTTATCACTCTGAACAGTAGTAGAGGTGTTATCACTCTGAACAGTAGTAGAGGTGTTATCACTCTGGACAGTAGTAGAGGTGTTATCACTCTGGACAGTAGTAGAGGTGTTATCACTCTGGACAGTAGTAGAGGTGTTATCACTCTGGACAGTAGTAGAGGTGATCACTATTTACGGTATTAGATGTGGTATCACTCTGGACAGTAGTAGATGTGGTATCCCTCTGGACAGTAGTAGAGGTGTTATTACTCTGGACAGTAGTAGAGGTGATCACTATTTACGGTATTAGATGTGGTATCACTCTGGACAGTAGTAGAAGTGGTATTACTCTGGACAGTAGTAGAGGTGTTATCACTCTGGACAGTAGTAGAGGTGTTATCACTCTGGACAGTATTAGAGGTGTTATCACTCTGGACAGTAGTAGAGGTGTTATCACTCTGGACAGTATTAGAGGTGTTATCACTCTGGACAGTAGTAGAGGTGTTATCACTATGAACACTAGTAGAGGTGTTATTACTCTGGACAGTAGTAGATGTGTTATCACTCTGGACAGTAGTACAGGTGTTATCCCTCTGGACAGTATTAGAGGTGTTATTACTCTGGACAGTAGTAGAGGTGTTATCACTCTGGACAGTAGTAGAGGTGTTATTACTCTGGACAGTAGTAGATGTGTTATCACTCTGGACAGTAGTACAGGTGTTATCACTCTGGACAGTATTAGAGGTGTTATTACTCTGGACAGTAGTAGAGGTGTTATTACTCTGGACAGTAGTAGAGGTGTTATCACTCTGGACAGTAGTAGAGGTGTTATCACTCTGGACAGTAGTAGAGGTGTTATTACTCTGGACAGTAGTAGAGGTGTTATTACTCTGGACAGTAGTAGATGTGTTATCACTCTGGACAGTAGTAGAGGTGTTATCACTCTGGACAGTAGTAGAGGTGTTATCACTCTACAGTAGTGGTTTCTGGACAGTAGAGTTGTTATCACTCTACAGTAGTAGGGGTGTTATCACTATGACCAGTAGTAGAGGTGTTATCACTATGAACAGTAGTAGAGGTGTTATCACTATGAACAGTAGTAGAGGTGTTATCACTATGAACAGTAGTAGAGGTGTTATTACTCTGGACAGTAGTAGAGGTGTTATTACTCTGGACAGTAGTAGAGGTGTTATCACTATGAACAGTAGTAGTGTCATCACTATGAACAGTAGTAGTGTCATCACTATGAACAGTAGTAGAGGTGTTATCACTATGAACAGTAGTAGAGGTGTCATCACTATGAACAGTAGTAGAGGTGTCATCACTATGAACAGTAGTAGAGGTGTCATCACTATGAACAGTAGTAGAGGTGTCATCACTATGAACAGTAGTAGAGGTGTTATCACTATACAGTAGTAGAGATGTTATCACTATACAGTAGTAGAGGTGTTATCACTATTTACGGTATTAGATGTGGGATCACTATTTACTGTATTCGAGGTGTTATCACTATACAGTAGTAGAGGTGTTATCACTATACAGTAGTAGAGGTGTTATCACTATTTACGGTATTAGATGTGGGATCACTATTTACGGTATTAGAGGTGCTATTACTCTGGACAGTAGTAGAGGTGTTATCACTATTTACTGTATTAGAAGTGTTATCACTCTGGACAATAGTAGAGGTGTTATCACTATTTACTGTATTAGAGGTGTTATCACTATTTACTGTATTAGAGGTGTTATCACTATACAGTAGTCAGGGGTGTTATCACTATTTACGGTATTAGATGTGGGATCACTATTTATGGTATTAGAGGTGCTATTACTCTGGACAGTAGTAGAGGTGTTATCACTATTTACTGTATTAGAGGTGTTATCACTCTGGACAGTAGTAGAGGTGTTATCACTATTTACAGTATTATATATGTTATCACTATTTACAGTATTAGAGATGTTATCACTATTTACAGTATTAGAGGTGTTATCACTATGAACAGTAGTAGAGGTGTTATCACTCTGGACAGTAGTAGAGGTGTTATCACTATTTACAGTATTAGAGGTGTTATCACTCTACAGTAGTAGAGGTGTTATCACTCTACAGTATTAGAGTTGTTGAACTGTTGCACCCTCTATAGCCACTGTGGTTATTGTTTTGATGTAAAATGGGCTTTTGATTGATTGTTTGTTTGCTGTGCTGGATGCTGTGTATTCACTAACATTCTGAATGATGGAAATGTTTATCGTATCTGTAACATATTTTGGTGTGTATTTATCTGCATCTTAATTTCTTATCACTCTACAGTATTAGAGGTGTTATCACTCTACAGTAGTAGAACTCTGGACAGTAGAGATGTTATCACTACAGTAGTAGGGGTGTTTTCACTATTTACAGTAGTAGAGGTGTCATCACTCTACAGTCAACAACATGTCAGTCCTTCCTGGTTAAGGGTTGACGAGAGATTAACTGCTTCTTTTCATGAGAAATATTACTGCAATGAAAATTCCAGATTGTCTGCGTAATCAAACAACATTCAGCTCAGACACCCATACATACCCCACAAGACATGCCACCAGGCATCTGTTCACAGTCCCCAAGTCCAAAAGGAATTCACGTTAACGCACGGTATTATACAGAGCCATGATCGCATGGAACTCCCTTCCATCGTCCATTACTCATTCAAACAGAAAAATTACAGTACCTTTAAAAAAGCGGGACTATGAGGGGACACACACACAAACACACACATTGTTTTTTAGTTGTGTTGTTCGTATATCGTTGTGTTTAAAAGTTGTGTGACTGTCCTTGTCTATCAGTGTTCTGTTACTTGTCATGTTTTGTGTGTTTTGTAGACCCCAGGATGAGTAGCTGCTGCTTCTGCAAAAGCTAAGGGGGAACCAAATAAACAAATAAAAAGATGAACCCAATATTTTATTTACAGCAGGTTTTTAAAGGACCAAAGAGTATGATCTGCTTCGTGTTTTCATTTTTGCAAAAGAAAAAATACTGGTATCGTCTCGGCCCTAATATATAGTATAATTTATTTTTATATCTGTGTCCATACTGTCCACAAGTTTCTAGTATATAGAGTTTCTGCTTCAAGAGAAAATCAACAAAATCATGAAAAAAATCTAATCAACAATTACATTATTTTCAATTAACTCTGCAACTCTTCCAACTATTGTATTTTTTGATAACTGCCACCAGTTTGGCACCAACACATTTACAACAAAGACATATTGACATAGAAAAATAAATAAAAGTGTTTAAAAAAAAATACAGATAAATGATATTTCATGCTGAAACCCTCATATTAAACACCAATGGTATTCACTAAGCTGATGGTTTGTATTTAGAATAATGTTTTACAGCTTTGTCATTGTATTTTTTATCATCTTATTATATATATAGTAATAGTCAAAGTTTAGACACACCGACTCATTCCAGGGTTTTTCTTTATTTTGACTATTTTCTACATTGTAGAATAATAGTGAAGACATCAAAACTATAAAATAACACATATGGAATCATCTAGTAACCAAAAAAGTGTTAAACAAATCAAAACATATTTTATATTTGAGATTCTTCAAAGTAGCCACCCTTTGCCTTGATGACAGCTTTGCACACTCTTGGCATCCAGAGTGATCTGCGACACAATGATTCCCAGACTCAGAAGACATCCCTTAGGCTTCATGTCGGAAATGACTCTGAGACCTCTGGATTAAGAATGATTTACAGCTTTGATTAAAGTAATACACAAACATGAAAGAGCTGAGTGGGGATACGAAGACACCAGCATTTATTTTAAACCAAGAGGTATATTTCTGATCCGATAAGATTTTCAGGAAGAAAAAAATAGAACTATTGTGTTTGCAATGTATGTATCCAGCACCATGGACAGAGGACTGAGCGCTGCCAAACACGAATGGATAAACACCGGACTGCACTGCAATAGAAATGTTTTAATTTACTCGCTTTGCAATGAGTAAATAATAATAATAAAAAGTATATGACCCGGAAATAAGGGGTTACTGACAACAACAATAACAACAACAACAGCAGTGAAAACAGAGAAGAGCAATAGGCTCTTTAAACAGCTGCATCACGGCACGTCTCCAAGGACGTGTCCATCTGCCTCCCTGCTGAGAGCAACCAGACCAAAACACATCATATTTAATTACCAACACCTGGCCTACCAACACCCCTAGTTCATTTGACAATACTGTGCTTTAACTACTCCCCCTGTGGACAGTGAGGGCCAGACACCCATAGTTAAAGAGAGCTGGGGTACGAGGGTTCACAGCTGCTGTTTTCCAGTCTCCACGCAGCCCACTCACACATCAACCAATCGGGTGACAGTCTTGGATAATCCAAGGGATTCTAGACGGACCAATTGCGAGAGGCCTGTGGGAGCCGTCTTCTTTGGCTCCTCCATTTGGCCGAGGAGAGAGAAGGACGGGCCCCCGCTAGGGAGTCGAAGTCCGGCACACAGCAGATTCAGAATCCAACAACTGAGCCGGGTCCAAGCTCTCAGCTGCAAAAGCAACCTGTTTCCTCCCCACTCCCTGCCTTATTTACTTATCAGATTCACATGGCTGCAATAAAATTCTCACGTTGTTCTCTGGGGCTTGCTGTTGGAACAACAAAAGTCAGTCAAACGTCTAAATATTCCTTCAACGGGCTGCCAAAATGTATTTCTCCGGCCCCTCTGTCAATACTTAGACCAGGACTCTCAAGCCCTGTTCCTGGTGAGCAACCCCCCCTGTAGGTTTTGTACCTATAGTACGGTAGCTTTCCAGGAACGGGGTTGGAGAGCCCTGACCTAGACACTAACCTGTGATTTTTAGTGTGGTGCAAAACAATATTGATAATGCAACAAAGTGGCTCCAGAGTGGCGCAGCGGTCTAAGGCACTGCATCTCAGTGCAAGAGGTGTCACTACAGTCCCTGGTTCACATCCGGCTGTGATTGGGAGTCCCATAGGGTGGTGCACAATTGGCCCAGCGTCGTCTGGGTTTGGCCGTCATTGTAAATAATAATTTGTTCTTAACTAACTTGCCTAGTTTAATAAATTAAAAAAGGCTGTTGCCATTCTACCACAGAACGTCTGTTTCCTACCACCTTTGCCACCACTTCCAACCACAGCAGTGTCTGCTTGATCCCGAGCCACAACTCTTTTATCGCCCCAACTCGGGGGTTTGAAAATAATCACATTTCCATTTCTCCTCTGTATTTCCCTGACTGCTTCCAGATGGTAACTTTGATTGTCAATAATCAAAAGGGGATCACGAGGAAAAGCATGTTAAATACCAACCATGCTGTTGAGCCCAGATACGTGCTTCTTTAGTAATCTGTAGTCAGGCCTGGCATCGCTGTTTCAACGGCACCCCTTGGCCTAATATCCCTTCACTATGTAAACATGCAGTGAACAAGAAAAGTTGACGAGTGAACTTATACGTGAACATTACTGGCCCTGTCATCGTCTATCCAAATAGAACACGGCTTGTTTCTGATTCTGAGCAGACTGCAACCTCACTTCAAACATGGACACAGCAAGCAAATAAATAAATAAGGGATAATATCATATTTTCCACTGATCTGAACTCTGGACTGTTGAGGTGGTAAAATCAGACTCTCTGTTATGAGGCTCAGTAAGACAATACGCAGCTCAGAGGACCAGTACTCTCTCTACCCAGAACACCAGCAGATGTATTTCTAATGTTCACAATTCTCCATCAATCAACTGAAAACATGAGACTGAAAATGGATGAAGACAGGGGCCGTTTTCTTTATCCTGACATATTATACTTGTGTGTTTTTTTATCCAATTTTCTATTAATCTCTATAGTTGTATCATTATCAATGCATTGTTGGGAAAGAGCTCTCAAGGAAGAATGTCACAGTAGTGTTTTACACCGGTTGAATCCTGTGCACGTGGCGAATAAACTTTGAAACATGAAACATATTCAACACGCTGTATATGACGCATATCACTCTAAGACTGGCAATGGAGACAAGCTAAGCTGGAACAGACTCACAGTCAAAAGGTTAGTGGGTTAAACATATTCTATGGAACAGAGATGGAGTGAGGGAAAAGGAGGGAACTAAAGGAAGGATTTTCATTTGTACCACGTTTGGCTGTACTTGATGCCGTTTCCCTTGCGTCGGTTCCAGAAATCAAGCCTGCACCGTTTAAGTTGACTGCGGATCCTGTCCTCTGAACACAAAGGTAGGACGGGTGACTGGAGATAAAGTACTGTAATTCTTACGAAGCTGCCCTTGGAAATTCTACACAGAATACCAGAGGGAAATGCCTGACACCTTCCCATGGAAGGACCTATCTGTGTGCTCTCCTTCCTTCCCTGAATAAAATTAATTCTTACCCTACAGATGTAGGATCTTCATTTGATCACTCTTTTCTTGCTGAAACATTTAGTTTTGTTGCTGAAACTTGTAGTGTATTTGTTTAAAAATGCTTCCAAAGTTTGTAATTTCCACTTTAAAATGTCAGACTTGATTTGTCCTAATGAAAAATGTATCAACCCATACAAAAAATGTCCAAAAATTATAATCCACATAATAATTCACATTTCCTGTTGCTGCAGGATTATTTTCCTGCTGTGGGATACTGGCTCAAAATAAGTTCCTACATCACTACTCACTGATCCAATGTCAGTTTAACATTTTCCCATCTAATAGGTGAAGTTAGGACATGATGAGGGTAAGATGATTTTAGATCAGAGCCTCAGTTCAGGTTCCCTTCCTACAGGCTGTGGCTGGTGCCCTAAAGAAGCCCATTATCTTTGGTGTCACCCCTTTGGCCCATTGACCCCATGAGAACGGGCTGTTTTCTCTGTCCTCAAGGGCTTCCCAATAAAACGGATGCTGATGGCTGTCACGCTCTTCACATTACCTAACTCACACACTTGGCCTGGCCGCCTTGGCAACCAATGTCCACGGGTAACAATGGCAACCACTCCAACCTTACTCTACCACACACACACACACACAGATGGTAATGACTGGAGCAGAATCAGTGGAATGGTATCAAATACATCAACACGTGGTTTCCATGGTTTCCAGGTGTTTGATGTCATTCCATTTGCTCCGTTCCGGCCATTATTATGAGCCGTTCTCCCCTCAGCAGCCTCCAATAATGAGTAGTGTGCTAAACAGAAGAAGAGCCGCTCCGTATTAGCAGCAGCATGGGTTAGTGATATCCTGGAACCTTGGGACGTCCTGACCTTAAACCCTAAATCCTAACCTTAACATTTACCCTAATCTTAACCATAACCCCTACCTAACACTAACCCTTACCTTAACTGTTTTATATTTCAAATTCAATGGGGTGACGTCAGAGTTGGAATGTCCAAAAGTATCCCACTTAGACTTTTTCCCAGCAGAATTCTGGAGTTTCAAAGGGAAAGACACACCACTGGTTCCAGAGGAATGTCCGATCAGCTGACGGAGCCGAGCGGGAGCCAAGCACACATCTGGGGACTGTAAAACCCATCGGGACCTAAGCCTCTCTCTCCCTCTAGTCTTCATCTCATCTGTGGGTGCTCTGTCTGTGTATTCAGGAACTTGGGTCACTACTCCACACTTCACTCAGCTGAAAGGTCGAGTGGTGAAGACCCTTGGGGAGCAGAGACAGAGACAGAGCGGGAGGTAGGGAGGGAGGAGAAGAGGAAAAGAGGAAGAGTTGGAGAGAGAGAAAGAGAAAGAAAGAGAGAAAACGAGAGAGAGACAGAGAGAAGAAGAGTGAGACACAGAGACAGCAAGAGAGAGACAGCCCAAGAAAGAGAAGTAGAGAGAGAAAGAGAAAGAGAGAAACGAGAGAGAGACAGAGAGAAGAAGAGTAAGACACACAGACAGAGAGAAGGAGAGTGAGACACAGAGACAGCAAGAGAGAGACAGCCCAAGAAAGAGAAGTAGAGAGAGAAAGAGAAAGAGAGAAACGAGAGAGAGACAGAGAGAAGAAGAGTAAGACACACAGACAGAGAGAAGGCGAGTGAGACACAGAGACAGCAAGAGAGAGACAGCCCAAGAAAGAGAAGTAGAGAGAGAAAAAGGGAGGGAGCGAAAGAAATAAAGAAAAAGAGCTAGATCTGTTAGCCCCATCAGACAACTGTATGAGGATGAGGTGGCTGTGAGGTCTCCTGTCCCACTCTGACAGCAGCAGCCTGGGGAGCAGCAGAGGGATCAATCCTCCCTCCAACTCACTCCTGATCCTTTGTCTTTCTCTCACTTTAACTTTGTTCCCCAGCTCTCCTCTCCATTCCTCTCTCCTTCACCTCTCCTCTCCCCTCCCCTCTGCTCTCCTCTCTTCTCCCTCCTCCACCTCTCCTCTCCCCTCCCCTCTGCTCTCCTCTCTTCTCCCTCCTCTCCCCTCTCCTCTCCCTGTATGTGCTGTTCATCTGGCCTTGTCCGATGTGATTTATCCCATTACAAACACTACTCCACTCCCAGCTCCCAGCAGCCTAAATACCTGCCCTGCAAAGGTCAGCGCCTCTGCCAATACTCCCGTTGTCCTGCCCATGTTATGAGCTGATCGATGTGTGTGTGTGCCTGGCCTTTTCCAGCATTCCTTCACACATAGACACTCTCTTTACAGAGCAAGGCTACAGGAGTCACCCTGAGTTATTTGGTCGTAGCTCTCAGCCTCCAGAGGGGGGAAACCAACGGTGATCACGATGACCTCGGCAGTACACAGTTCACAGAGCTGGGTTGAATAGGACGTCGTAATGGAGGTCAGGGTCAACGAGGGGTCAAGAGGGTCACAAACAAGCTGAGGAGAGGCCAACTTTCTGTTGGGAAGGCTTTGGTACCTTCACAATACTTGGTGATCTCAGACGAAGACTATTTCCTGTTGTTAACACTGGGAACTGTGAGCTGTCGCATATTTTAGGCCACACTTTTGTGGAGAGGCACGATATTCTTGTTAAGCTTGAGCTGTATTGAATGTTTGAAACACTCCAGGAACTGAACTCCTCCTCTAATTTACAATAAAGGTAATTTATTCTATTCTATACATATTTAAATCCATGGACATAACTCATATAAATAACTGATGATAAATGATGTCACAGTATCAGTGGTGTAAAGTACTTAAGTAAATATATGTTGAAGTACTACTTAAGTCGTTTTTTGGGGTATCTGTACTTGACTTTTCTATTTATATTTATGACAACCTTTACTCCACTACATAAGAAAATATGTACTTTTACTCCCATACAAAAGTACTCGTTACATTTTGAATGCTCAGGCAGGACAGCAATATGGTCAAATTCACACACCTATCAATATGACGCGTTGTAATCCCTACGGCCTCTGATCAGGAGACTCATTATGTCTGAGTGTTGGAGAGTGCCCGTCTGTCCGTAAATATAAAAAACAACCTGTGTCGTCATGTTTGCTTAATATAAGGAATTTTATGTATAGCATTTACTTTTTTAGTATGACAATTCAGTTCTTTTTCCACCACTGTACTTAAGTACATTAAAATCAGATTGTCACAACTTCTGCCGAAGTTGGTCCCTCTCCTTGTTCGGGCGGCGTTCGGCAGTCGACGTCACCGACCTTCTAGCCATCGCCGATCCACTTTTCATTTTCCATTGGTTTTGTCTTGTCTTCCATCACACCTGGTTCCAATTCCATCAATTACATGTTGTGTATTTAACCCTCTGTTCACCCCATGTCCTTGTCGGTAATTGTTTCTTGTAGTGCGTATGCACGGTATGCTGGTATTTACTGGGTTTTGTTTGACCCATTTATTGTATTGTTCTGTTGACGGTGGTTTATGTTTATTAAACAACACTGTTATAAATCTGTTTTCGCTCTCCTGCGCCTGACTTCTTTGCCGCCAGTACGCACCGCATTACACAGACACTTTAAGACTTTTACTCAAGTAATATTTTACTGGGAGACATCCACTTTGACTTGAGTTATGTTTTATTAAGGTATCTTTACTTTTACTCAAGTATGACTATTGAGTACTTTTTCAACTACTGCAGTGAGAAATATCCCATCCAAGAGACCAGTCTAAGGGACTTTGGCTTCTGTCGTCGATGCTCTCTTCACAATAACACTGGTAACACTTTACCCTGCAGTTACAAAGCAGTTACTATGTAACGACATGTTAATAATAAAATGTTATTACCGGTGGTTACATAAGGTGTTACCATAACACATATTTCTCCTTCCCCTCTCTATCCATTAGAGTACCATAATCCACCATAAAATCTATATAACAGCATGTTGGGTTATTTTTACACACATGCTGATGGCTTCACTCCAGACCATTAAACCAAACCCAGGCTAATTTAGGATCTCTCAGAAGAGAGATGTACAGTACGGCCACGGGCCAGACAGGATAGTGATGAGAATAAGGAACATGATGGATGTCAGAGACAACTTAATGTATTATACAGTTCAGTGATAAAATATGTTCTATATCACATGCCATACAAAACCGACGTAGGAGTTCTGAATTCCATGCCATACAAAACCGACGTAGGAGTTCTGAATTCCATGCCATACAAAACCGACGTAGGAGTTCTGAATTCCATGCCATACAAAACCGACGTAGGAGTTCTGAATTCCATGCCATACAAAACCGACGTAGGAGTTCTGAATTCCATGCCATACAAAACCGACGTAGGAGTTCTGAATTCCATGCCATACAAAACCGACGTAGGAGTTCTGAATTCCATGCCATTCGCTTGAGATCATCCGCGTAACTTTCAAGGATATTTTATTAAGAATATGACTCTACATATCTGCATAACTTTTAAGCTATTTTATTTTAGATATCCACATAACTGTCAAGTTATTTTATCAACAGTACTTTCAGAAAGTATTCATACCCCTTGACTTATTGCACATTTTGTTGTGTTACAGCCTGAATTCAAAACTAATTAAATATATTTGGTCACACCCATTTACACACAATACCCCATAATGAAATAAGTGAAATTATGTTTTTAGAAATTGTTGCAAATGTATTTAAAGTTAAATACAGAAATATCTCATTTACACAAGTATTCACTCCCCTGAGTCAATACATGTTAGATTCACCTTTGGCAGTGATAACAGCTGTGAATCTTTCTGGGTAAGTCTCTATGTCACGTTCTGACCATAGTTCTTGTGTGTTGTGCTTGTTTTAGTGTTGGTCAGGACGTGAGCTGGGTGGGCATTCTATGTTGTGTGTCTAGTTTGTCTGTTTCTGTGTTCAGCCTAATATGGTTCTCAATCAGAGGCAGCTGTCAATCGTTGTCCCTGATTGAGAATCATATATAGGTGGCTTGTTTTGTGTTGGGATTTTGTGGGTGGTTGTTTCCTGTCTCTGTGTTTTGTCTGCACCAGATAGGGCTGTTTCGGTTTGCCACATTTTGTTGTTTTTGTAGTGTTGTAAGTGTTCACAGTTCGTTATATTAAATATGTTGAGCACTGGCTACGCTGCGTGTTGGTCCGATCCCTGTTTCACCCCCTCTTCTAGTGAAGAGAGGGAAGGCTACCGTTACACTCTAAGAGCTTTGCACACCTGAATTATACAATATTTGCACAATATTCTTCAAGCTCAAACAAGTTGTTTGTTGATCATTGCTAGACAGCCATTTTCAAGTCTTGCCATAGATTTTCAAGCATATTTAAGTAAAAACGGTAACTAGGCCACTCTGGAACATTCAATGTCATCTTGGTAAGCAACTCCAGTGTATATTTGGCCTTGTGTTTTAGGTTATTGTCCTGCTGAAAGGTGGATTTGTCTCCCAGTGTCTGTTAAAAAGCAGACTGAACCAGGTTTTGTGCTTAGCTCTATTCTGTTTATTTTTATCCTAAAAAACTCCCTAGTCCTTGCCGATGACAAGCATACCCATAACATGATGCAGCCAACACCATGAGGTGTTGTGTTGGATTTGCCCCAAACATAATGCTTTGTATTCAGGACATAAAGTTAATTTCTTTGCCACATTTTTTTGCAGTTTTACTTTAGTGCCTTATTGCAAACAGTATGATTGTTTTAAAATATTTTTTATTTTGTACAGGCTTCCTTCTTTTCACTTTGTCATTTAGGTTGATATTGTGGAGTAACTATAATGTTGTTGATCCATCCTCAGTTTTCTCCTATCACAACTGTTTTAATTCACCATTGGCCTCATGGTGTATCTCAGTAGTGACTGGGTGTATTGACGCACCATCCCACCATCACCATGCTCAAAGGGATATTCAAAGTTTGCCTTTTTTTACCCATCTACCAATAGGTGCCTTTATTTGTGAGGCATTGGAAAACCTTTCTGGTCTTTGTGGTTGAATCTGTGTTTGAAATTCACTGCTCGACTGAGGGACCTTACAGATATTATTGCACACAGAGTGAGTCCATGCAATTTATTATGTGACTTGTTAAGCCCATTTGTACTCCTGAACTTATTCAGGCTCGCCATAACAAAAGGGGTGAATACTTATTGACTCAAGGCACTTCAACTTTTCATTTGTACATTTTTTTTAAATAACACAATTCCAATTTGGCATGATGGGGTGTTGTGTGTAGGTCAGTGACACAACATCTCTATCTTCAGGCTGTAACACAACAACATGTGGGAAAAGGGCTGTGAAAACTTTCTGAAGGCACTGTAATTAAATGCACTATGAATACATCTATTCAGTGGGTGTTACATCCTGATGAGCTACTAAAGAACCAGATAGAGCAGCTGTAGTGGAACGGAACAGGGCTTCTCTGCTCCCGACAGTAGGGCTGCTAGGGATAGACTGCTACTGTCCCGTATTTGGTAGTGTACTCAAATCACAGCCACTGCAGCTGTATGATCCCAGGGCACATTCCCCTAAACCTTATAAACCCTTCTTATACAACGGCATTAGCAGAGAGAAGGAGAGAGAGAGCGAGAGAGAGAGAGAAGGAGAGAGAGAGAGAGAGAGAAGGAGAGAGAGAGAGAAGGAGAGAGAGAGAGAGAGAGAAGGAGAGAGAGAGAGAGAGAAACCTGGCTCCCTGTAGAGGAAAGGCTGTTCAATCACTGCACCACAGCAGAAGCTGAGACAGAGCTGCATTTCCTGACAAAATGTCAGAAATATAAAACAATTAGAGAGTGTCATTTCCCCAAATTTGAAACCCTTATTCAAGGTTTCAAAGACCTCTCTGATGCGAATAGGCTTCCCATCCTGTTGGGGGAGGATGCAGAGAGCTGTGGGTTGGCAGTGCACTACATTGCTGCCTGCCATAAGATGAGGGACAGTGTCTGACAGACCAACCAACATGTCCTCTATATTGTTATTGTTCAATAGTTATTTTGACCCTTGGTTATTGTTGTTACTGTTGTCCTGTTGACAATATTGATTACTATTATTTTAATATTTTAAATATCCAAAGTAAGCTTTGGCAAGATGTACGTTGTTACGTCATGCCAATAAAGCAAATTGAATTGATTTGAGAGAGAGAGAGGCCGACTAATTTATGTGCTAGAGCAGTCACACAATGTGTTTTTGTCCAATAGGTTGACACTAATTGCCTAAGCTATACAGGTTTAAATCTAATTTCATTATGTGATTTGTTTGTTGAAAATGTAAATGTTCCTCCCCCAATAATCACAGCGACCCTTTATAATACACAGTCACTTGTCAGTCGGAGGCGAGGGTTGATGTGCAATATTTTGATTTTATATGTGTTTATGTGTTTTACAACTCAAATGTATAAAGTCCAACAGCAATATGTGCAATGCATTGTATGTGTAATGTCCTAGCCTCTGTTCTGAAACGTGTCTATATGTCCTTCCTGTTGTTTTTAAATGTCTGACTAAGGATGTAAATGAGCTGTTTGATAAATCTGGTGCAACTCATGTTTTTGTTGCACGCTGTCCCTGTCCAAATAAACTTCAGAAATAAAATAAATAAATGAGATCACTAGGTGTGATTTATTTTAAACTAGCAAAGAACACAGTTATAACCATGTCAGAGACTCAATCTCCATTTTTTGTTGTCGAGTCAAATCTCTGCCAACTGACTACACCCCGAATCCCCTCTTCACCCTGAACAAGGCATGGGCACCACCCTTAGCTCACACAACACATACAATATGTCGCGGCTTAGAAGTTGAATTCCAAACGATTTCATCCACCCCTCCCTGGAATGGCTGAGCGGTCTAAGACAGACCACACCGGGTACTGTGGTTCCACACCTTTAGGGGGAGAGTGACCCTCTGGGCAGGGTAGAGCGAAAACCCGCTGCCCAGGCCTTTTTCTGTCCCTCTCTCTCAGGCTGCACAGCAGACACCCAGGAATGCTCCCACAATGAACCTCAGAGACAACAGAAACTACCTGCTGCTGTATCTAATCCCTGTATAGGAAGAGAGAGAGGAAGAGAGGGGAAAGAGAGAGCAAAAGAGGGGGGAAAGAGAGAGAGAAAAAGATGGGGGGGACACACAGAATAGTCACCCTCAGGGTCCAGGCTCAGATCTATGAGCCAGGAAGTGAAGGTAAAGCTAGGATGCTGCATGTGGCTTTAGGGAACCCATTATGAAGCCCAGAGCCACATAGTCATGTCTAGTGAACACAGGGCCTACTGACTTTACAAGGATAGGCCATCAGGCTGCACATATCCTGACTCCTGGAGGTATGTTTTCAATGGGTTACTCTGTGTTCAACAGCCTCTCTCTCTCTCTCTCTCTCTCGAATGATGTGAATGTGAATAATATGAATAATATTGAATGCTAAGCGAAGGATTTAGCATATGATCATATTCAGGAGATGACATCACCATCCTAATACATGATTTGGTATTAACTAACTAGACTGGAGATGACATCACCATCCTAATACATTATGTTGTATTAACTAAATAGACTAGAGATGACATCACCATCCTAATACATGATGTTGTATTAACTAACTAGACTGGAGATGACATCACCATCCTAATACATGATGTGGTATTAACAAACTAGACTGGAGATGACATCACCATCCTAATACATGATGTTGTATTAACTAACTAGACTGGAGATGACATCACCATCCTAATACATGATGTTGTATTAACTAACTAGACTGGAGATAACATCACCATCCTAATGCATGATGTGGTATTAACTAACTAGACTGGAGATGACATTACCATCCTAATACATGATGTGGTATTAACTAACTAGACTGGAGATGACATCACCATCCTAATACATGATGTTGTATTAACTAACTAGACTGGAGATGACATCACCATCCTAATACATGATGTGGTATTAACTAACTAGACTGGAGATGACATCTCCATCCTAATACATGATGTGGTATTAACTAACTAGACTGGAGATAACATCACCATCCTAATACATGATGGTGTATTAACTAAATAGACCGGAGATGACATCACCATCCTAATACATGATGTGGTATTAACTAACTAGACTGGAGATGGCATCACCATCCTAATACATGATGTGGTATTAACTAACTAGACTGGAGATGACATCACCATCCTAATACATGATGTGGTATTAACTAACTAGACTGAAGATGGCATCACCATCCTAATACATTATGTTGTATTAACTAACTAGACTGGAGATGACATCACCATCCTAATACATGATGTGGTATTAACTAACTAGACTGGAGATGACATCACCATCCTAATACATGATGTGGTATTAACTAACTAGACTGGAGATGACATCACCATCCTAATACATGATGTGGTATTAACTAACTAGACTGGAGATAACATCACCATCCTAATACATGATGTTGTATTAACTAACTAGACTGGAGATGACATCACCATCCTAATACATTATGTGGTATTAACTAACTAGACTGGAGATGACATCACCATCCTAATACATGATGGGGTATTAACTAACTAGACTGGAGATGACATCACCATCCTAATACATTATGTGGTATTAACTAACTAGACTGGAGATGACATCACCATCCTAATACATGATGGGGTATTAACTAACTAGACTGGAGATGACATCACCATGCTAATACATTATGTGGTATTAACTAACTAGACTGGAGATGACATCACCATCCTAATACATGATGTTGTATTAACTAACTAGACTGGAGATGACATCACCATCCTAATACATGATGTGGTATTAACTAACTAGACTGGAGATGACATCACCATCCTAATACATTATGTGGTATTAACTAACTAGACTGGAGATGACATCACCATCCTAATACATGATGTGGTATTAACTAACTAGACTGGAGATGACATCACCATCCTAATACATGATGTGGTATTAACTAACTAGACTGGAGATGACATCACCATCCTAATACATGATGTGGTATTAACTAACTAGACTGGAGATGACATCACCATCCTAATACATGATGTGGTATTAACTAACTAGACTGGAGATGACATCACCATCCTAATACATGATGTGGTATTAACTAACTAGACATAACATCACCATCCTAATACATGATGTGGTATTAACTAACTAGACTGGAGATGACATCACCATCCTAATACATGATGTTGTATTAACAAACTAGACCGGAGATGACATCACCATCCTAATACATGATGTGGTATTAACTAACTAGACTGGAAATGACATCACCATCCTAATACATTATGTTGTATTAACTAACTAGACTGGAGATGACATCACCATCCTAATACATGATGGGGTATTAACTAACTAGACTGGAGATGACATCACCATCCTAATACATTATGTGGTATTAACTAACTAGACTGGAGATAACATCAATATCCTAATGCATGATGTGGTATTAACTAACTAGACTGGAGATGACATCACCATCCTAATACATGATGTGGTATTAACTAACTAGACTGGAGATGACATCACCATCCTAATACATGATGTTGTATTAACTAACTAGACTGGAGATGACATCACCATCCTAATACATGATGTGGTATTAACTAACTAGACGAGATACATCACCATCCTAATACATGATGTGGTATTAACTAACTAGACTGAGATACATCACCATCCTAATACATGATGTGGTATTAACTAACTAGACTGGAGATGACATCACCATCCTAATACATGATGTGGTATTAACTAACTAGACTGGAGATGACATCACCATCCTAATACATGATGTGGTATTAACTAACTAGACTGGAGATGACATCACCATCCTAATACATGATGTGGTATTAACTAACTAGACTGGAGATGACATCACCATCCTAATACATGATGTGGTATTAACTAACTAGACTGGATATGACATCACCATCCTAATACATGATGTGGTATTAACTAACTAGACTGGAGATGACATCAACATCCTAATACATGATGTGGTATTAACTAACTAGACTGGAGATGACATCACCATCCTAATACATGATGTGGTATTAACTAACTAGACTGGAGATGACATCACCATCCTAATACATGATGTGGTATTAACTAACTAGACTTAACATCACCATCCTAATACATGATGTGGTATTAACTAACTAGACTGGAGATGACATCACCATCCTAATACATGATGTGGTATTAACTAACTAGACTGGAGATGACATCACCATCCTAATACATGATGTGGTATTAACTAACTAGACTGGAGATGACATCACCATCCTAATACATGATGTGGTATTAACTAACTAGACTGGAGATGACATCACCATCCTAATACATGATGTGGTATTAACTAACTAGACTGGAGATGACATCACCATCCTAATACATGATGTGGTATTAACTAACTAGACTGGAGATGACATCACCATCCTAATACATGATGTGGTATTAACTAACTAGACTGGAGATGACATCACCATCCTAATACATGATGTGGTATTAACTAACTAGACTGGAGATGACATCACCATCCTAATACATGATGTGGTATTAACTAACTAGACTGGAGATGACATCACCATCCTAATACATGATGTTGTATTAACTAACTAGACTGGAGATGACATCACCATCCTAATACATGATGTGGTATTAACTAACTAGACATAACATCACCATCCTAATACATGATGTGGTATTAACTAACTAGACTGGAGATGACATCACCATCCTAATACATGATGTGGTATTAACTAACTAGACTGGAGATGACATCACCATCCTAATACATGATGTTGTATTAACTAACTAGACTGGAGATGACATCACCATCCTAATACATGATGTGGTATTAACTAACTAGACTGGAGATCACATCACCATCCTAATACATGATGTGGTATTAACTAACTAGACTGGAGATGACATCACCATCCTAATACATGATGTGGTATTAACTAACTAGACTGGAGATGACATCACCATCCGTAATACATGATGTGGTATTAACTAACTAGACTGGAGATGACATCACCATCCTAATACATGATGTGGTATTAACTAACTAGACTGGAGATGACATCACCATCCTAATACATGATGTGGTATTAACTAACTAGACTGGAGATGACATCACCATCCTAATACATGATGTGGTATTAACTAACTAGACTGGAGATGACATCACCATCCTAATACATGATGGGGTATTAACTAACTAGACTGGAGATGACATCACCATCCTAATACATTATGTGGTATTAACTAACTAGACTGGAGATGACATCACCATCCTAATACATGATGTGGTATTAACTAACTAGACTGGAGATGACATCACCATCCTAATACATGATGTGGTATTAACTAACTAGACTGGAGATGACATCACCATCCTAATACATGATGTTGTATTAACTAACTAGACTGGAGATGACATCACCATCCTAATACATGATGTGGTATTAACTAACTAGACTGGAGATGACATCACCATCCTAATACATGATGTGGTATTAACTAACTAGACTGGAGATGACATCACCATCCTAATACATGATGTTGTATTAACTAACTAGACTGGAGATGACATCACCATCCTAATACATGATGTGGTATTAACTAACTAGACTGGAGATGACATCACCATCCTAATACATGATGTGGTATTAACTAACTAGACTGGAGATGACATCACCATCCTAATACATGATGTGGTATTAACTAACTAGACTGGAGATGACATCACCATCCTAATACATGATGTGGTATTAACTAACTAGACTGGAGATGACATCACCATCCTAATACATGATGGGGTATTAACTAACTAGACTGGAGATGACATCACCATCCTAATACATGATGTGGTATTAACTAACTAGACTGGAGATGACATCACCATCCTAATACATGATGTGGTATTAACTAACTAGACTGGAGATGACATCACCATCCTAATACATGATGTGGTATTAACTAACTAGACTGGAGATGACATCACCATCCTAATACATGATGTTGTATTAACTAACTAGACTGGAGATGACATCACCATCCTAATACATGATGTGGTATTAACTAACTAGACTGGAGATGACATCACCATCCTAATACATGATGTGGTATTAACTAACTAGACTGGAGATGACATCACCATCCTAATACATGATGTGGTATTAACTAACTAGACCGGAGATGACATCACCATCCTAATACATGATGTGGTATTAACTAACTAGACTGGAGATGACATCACCATCCTAATACATGATGTGGTATTAACTAACTAGACTGGAGATGACATCACCATCCTAATACATGATGTGGTATTAACTAACTAGACTGGAGATGACATCACCATCCTAATACATGATGTGGTATTAACTAACTAGACTGAGATACATCACCATCCTAATACATGATGTTGTATTAACTAACTAGACTGGAGATGACATCACCATCCTAATACATGACTGTGGTATTAACTAACTAGACTGGAGATGACATCACCATCCTAATACATGATGTGGTATTAACTAACTAGACTGGAGATGACATCACCATCCTAATACATGATGTGGTATTAACTAACTAGACTGGAGATGACATCCCCATCCTAATACATGATGTGGTATTAACTAACTAGACATAACATCACCATCCTAATACATGATGTGGTATTAACTAACTAGACTGGAGATGACATCACCATCCTAATACATGATGTGGTATTAACTAACTAGACTGGAGATGACATCACCATCCTAATACATGATGTGGTATTAACTAACTAGACTGGAGATGACATCACCATCCTAATACATGATGTGGTATTAACTAACTAGACTGGATATGACATCACCATCCTAATACATGATGTGGTATTAACTAACTAGACTGGAGATGACATCACCATCCTAATACATGATGTGGTATTAACTAACTAGACTGGAGATGACATCACCATCCTAATACATGATGTGGTATTAACTAACTAGACTGGAGATGACATCACCATCCTAATACATGATGTGGTATTAACTAACTAGACTGGAGATGACATCACCATCCTAATACATGATGTGGTATTAACTAACTAGACTGGAGATGACATCACCATCCTAATACATGATGTGGTATTAACTAACTAGACTGGAGATGACATCACCATCCTAATACATGATGTGGTATTAACTAACTAGACTGGAGATGACATCACCATCCTAATACATGATGTGGTATTAACTAACTAGACTGGAGATGACATCACCATCCTAATACATGATGTGGTATTAACTAACTAGACTGGAGATGACATCACCATCCTAATACATGATGTGGTATTAACTAACTAACTGGACATAACATCACCATCCTAATACATGATGTGGTATTAACTAACTAGACTGGAGATGACATCACCATCCTAATACATGATGTGGTATTAACTAACTAGACTGGAGATGACATCACCATCCTAATACATGATGTGGTATTAACTAACTAGACTGGAGATGACATCACCATCCTAATACATGATGTGGTATTAACTAACTAGACTGGAGATGACATCACCATCCTAATACATGATGTGGTATTAACTAACTAGACTGGAGATGACATCACCATCCTAATACATGATGTGGTATTAACTAACTAGACTGGAGATGACATCACCATCCTAATACATGATGTGGTATTAACTAACTAGAACCTAATACATGATGTGGTATTAACTAACTAGACTGGAGATCACATCACCATCCTAATACATGATGTGGTATTAACTAACTAGACTGGAGATGACATCACCATCCTAATACATGATGTGGTATTAACTAACTAGACTGGAGATGACATCACCATCCTAATACATGATGTGGTATTAACTAACTAGACTGGAGATGACATCACCATCCTAATACATGATGTGGTATTAACTAACTAGACTGGAGATGACATCACCATCCTAATACATGATGTGGTATTAACTAACTAGACTGGAGATGACATCACCATCCTAATACATGATGTGGTATTAACTAACTAGACATAACATCACCATCCTAATACATGATGTGGTATTAACTAACTAGACATAACATCACCATCCTAATACATGATGTGGTATTAACTAACTAGACTGGAGATGACATCACCATCCTAATACATGATGTGGTATTAACTAACTAGACTGGAGATGACATCACCATCCTAATACATGATGTGGTATTAACTAACTAGACTGGAGATGACATCACCATCCTAATACATGATGTGGTATTAACTAACTAGACTGGAGATGACATCACCATCCTAATACATGATGTGGTATTAACTAACTAGACTGGAGATGACATCACCATCCTAATACATGATGTGGTATTAACTAACTAGACTGGAGATGACATCACCATCCTAATACATGATGTGGTATTAACTAACTAGACTGGAGATGACATCACCATCCTAATACATGATGTGGTATTAACTAACTAGACTGGAGATGACATCACCATCCTAATACATGATGTGGTATTAACTAACTAGACTGGAGATGACATCACCATCCTAATACATGATGTGGTATTAACTAACTAGACTGGAGATGACATCACCATCCTAATACATGATGTGGTATTAACTAACTAGACTGGAGATGACATCACCATCCTAATACATGATGTGGTATTAACTAACTAGACTGGAGATGACATCACCATCCTAATACATGATGTGGTATTAACTAACTAGACTGGAGATGACATCACCATCCTAATACATGATGTGGTATTAACTAACTAGACATACATCACCATCCTAATACATGATGTGGTATTAACTAACTAGACTGGAGATGACATCACCATCCTAATACATGATGTGGTATTAACTAACTAGACTGGAGATGACATCACCATCCTAATACATGATGTGGTATTAACTAACTAGACTGGAGATGACATCACCATCCTAATACATGATGTGGTATTAACTAACTAGACTGGAGATGACATCACCATCCTAATACATGATGTGGTATTAACTAACTAGACTGGAGATGACATCACCATCCTAATACATGATGTGGTATTAACTAACTAGACTGGAGATGACATCACCATCCTAATACATGATGTGGTATTAACTAACTAGACTGGAGATGACATCACCATCCTAATACATGATGTGGTATTAACTAACTAGACTGGAGATGACATCACCATCCTAATACATGATGTGGTATTAACTAACTAGACTGGAGATGACATCACCATCCTAATACATGATGTGGTATTAACTAACTAGACTGGAGATGACATCACCATCCTAATACATGATGTGGTATTAACTAACTAGACATAACATCACCATCCCTAATACATGATGTTGTATTAACTAACTAGACTGGAGATGACATCACCATCCTAATACATGACTGTGGTATTAACTAACTAGACTGGAGATGACATCACCATCCTAATACATGATGTGGTATTAACTAACTAGACTGGAGATGACATCACCATCCTAATACATGATGTGGTATTAACTAACTAGACTGGAGATGACATCCCCATCCTAATACATGATGTGGTATTAACTAACTAGACATAACATCACCATCCTAATACATGATGTGGTATTAACTAACTAGACATAACATCACCATCCTAATACATGATGTTGTATTAACTAACTAGACTGGAGATGACATCACCATCCTAATACATGACTTGGTATTAACTAACTAGACTGGAAATGACATCACCATCCTAATACATGATGTGGTATTAACTAACTAGACATAACATCACCATCCTAATACATGATGTGGTATTAACTAACTAGACTGGAGATGACATCACCATCCTAATACATGATGTTGTATTAACAAACTAGACCGGAGATGACATCACCATCCTAATACATGATGTGGTATTAACTAACTAGACTGGAAATGACATCACCATCCTAATACATGATGTTGTATTAACTAACTAGACTGGAGATGACATCACCATCCTAATACATGATGTGGTATTAACTAACTAGACTGGAGATGACATCACCATCCTAATACATTATGTGGTATTAACTAACTAGACTGGAGATGACATCACCATCCTAATACATGATGGGGTATTAACTAACTACACTGGAAATGACATCACCATCCTAATACATGATGTGGTATTAACTAACTAGACTGGAGATGACATCACCATCCTAATACATGATGTGGTATTAACTAACTAGACTGGAGATGACATCCCCATCCTAATACATGATGTGGTATTAACTAACTAGACATAACATCACCATCCTAATACATGATGTTGTATTAACTAACTAGACTGGAGATGACATCACCATCCTAATACATGATGTGGTATTAACTAACTAGACTGGAGATGACATCACCATCCTAATACATTATGTGGTATTAACTAACTAGACTGGAGATGACATCACCATCCTAATACATGATGTGGTATTAACTAACTACACTGGAAATGACATCACCATCCTAATACATGATGTGGTATTAACTAACTAGACTGGAGATGACATCACCATCCTAATACATGATGTGGTATTAACTAACTAGACTGGAGATGACATCCCCATCCTAATACATGATGTGGTATTAACTAACTAGACATAACATCACCATCCTAATACATGATGTGGTATTAACTAACTAGACATAACATCACCACCCTAATACATGATGTTGTATTAACTAACTAGACTGGAGATGACATCACCATCCTAATACATGACTTGGTATTAACTAACTAGACTGGAGATGACATCACCATCCTAATACATGATGTGGTATTAACTAACTAGACTGGAGATGACATCACCATCCTAATACATGATGTGGTATTAACTAACTAGACTGGAGATGACATCCCCATCCTAATACATGATGTGGTATTAACTAACTAGACATAACATCACCATCCTAATACATGATGTGGTATTAACTAACTAGACATAACATCACCATCCTAATACATGATGTTGTATTAACTAACTAGACTGGAGATGACATCACCATCCTAATACATGACTTGGTATTAACTAACTAGACTGGAGATGACATCACCATCCTAATACATGATGTGGTATTAACTAACTAGACTGGAGATGACATCACCATCCTAATACATGATGTGGTATTAACTAACTAGACTGGAGATGACATCACCATCCTAATACATGATGTGGTATTAACTAACTAGACTGGAGATGACATCACCATCCTAATACATGATGTGGTATTAACTAACTAGACTGGAGATGACATCACCATCCTAATACATGATGTGGTATTAACTAACTAGACTGGAGATGACATCACCATCCTAATACATGATGTGGTATTAACTAACTAGACTGGAGATGACATCACCATCCTAATACATGATGTGGTATTAACTAACTAGACATAACATCACCATCCTATACATGATGTGGTATTAACTAACTAGACTGGAGATGACATCACCATCCTAATACATGATGTGGTATTAACTAACTAGACTGGAGATGACATCACCATCCTAATACATGATGTGGTATTAACTAACTAGACTGGAGATGACATCACCATCCTAATACATGATGTGGTATTAACTAACTAGACTGGAGATGACATCACCATCCTAATACATGATGTGGTATTAACTAACTAGACTGGAGATGACATCACCATCCTAATACATGATGTGGTATTAACTAACTAGACTGGAGATGACATCACCATCCTAATACATGATGTGGTATTAACTAACTAGACTGGAGATGACATCACCATCCTAATACATGATGTTGTATTAACTAACTAGACTGGAGATGACATCACCATCCTAATACATGATGTGGTATTAACTAACTAGACTGGAGATGACATCACCATCCTAATACATGATGTGGTATTAACTAACTAGACTGGAGATGACATCACCATCCTAATACATGATGTGGTATTAACTAACTAGACTGGAGATGACATCACCATCCTAATACATGATGTGGTATTAACTAACTAGACTGGAGATGACATCACCATCCTAATACATGATGTGTATTAACTAACTAGACTGGAGATGACATCACCATCCTAATACATGATGTGGTATTAACTAACTAGACTGGAGATGACATCACCATCCTAATACATGATGTGGTATTAACTAACTAGACTGGAGATGACATCACCCATCCTAATACATGATGTGGTATTAACTAACTAGACTGAATGACATCACCATCCTAATACATGATGTTGTATTAACTAACTAGACTGGAGATGACATCACCATCCTAATACATGATGTGGTATTAACTAACTAGACTGGAGATGACATCACCATCCTAATACATGATGTTGTATAACTAACTAGACTGGAGATGACATCACCATCCTAATACATGATGTGGTATTAACTAACTAGACTGGAGATGACATCACCATCCTAATACATGATGTGGTATTAACTAACTAGACTGGAGATGACATCACCATCCTAATACATGATGTGGTATTAACTAACTAGACTGGAGATGACATCACCATCCTAATACATGATGTGGTATTAACTAACTAGACTGAAATAACATCACCATCCTAATACATGATGTGGTATTAACTAACTAGACTGGAGATGACATCAGCCATCCTAATACATGATGTGGTATTAACTAACTAGACTTGAGATGACATCACCATCCTAATACATGATGTGGTATTAACTAACTAGACTGGAGATTGAACATCACCATCCTAATACATGATGTGGTATTAACTAACTAGACTGGAGATGACATCACCATCCTAATACATGATGTTGTATTAACTAACTAGACTGGAGATGACATCACCATCCTAATACATGATGTGGTATTAACTAACTAGACTGGAGATGACATCACCATCCTAATACATGATGTGGTATTAACTAACTAGACATAA